>NC_083803.1:18310595-18489304 GCF_015708825.2 Lethenteron reissneri
TCCGCCGGTGACGCGTGCGGCCCCCGCGCGCAGAGACTCTCGAAGCCCGCGACCCGCTCCCCCCCACGTTGACGATACCTCCTCAAACCAAACTCTTTGGTTCTTTCGGTAGAGTCACGTAGAAGGGAAATAACCCCTTACCACAGCATCTCTCCCACTTCAGCTAACATTTCCTTGCTGTAGTTTTCACACCTGATGATTATTGCTTGTGTTGCAATCGAAACGTCGTGAAAACATTTTTCGTTTTATCTGCATTATTTTTTTTCCCTTCTACCCGACTTTACCGAAAGAACCAATAATATGAATCCCTGCAGTCACGAAAGCTTTAAATCGAAATTTAAAGCCACGTAGTTAGAAAAAAAAATAGATCACGACGTTTCGATCGCCACACAAGCCACACAAGCAATCGTCTTCAAGTGGAAGATCGATATTTGTTTCTACGCACGTGACTTTACCGAAATAATCGAAGAGAATGGATCCCTGCAGTCACGAAAGCTTCAAATCTCCTTTAAACTGTTGCCAGGTGACCAGGTCCCCCGACCTGAGTCGGCGCCGTGTCCCCATCGCGAGCCACGCGGCGTCTTGGGGGGGGGGGCGTCTTGGGGGGGGGGGCGTCTTGGGGGGGGGGGGCGCCTTGGGGGGGGGGCGTCTTGGGGGGGGGGCGCCTTGGGGGGGGGCGTCATGGGGGGGGGGGCGCCTTGGGGGGGGGGCGTCTTGGGGGGGGGGCGCCTTGGGGGGGGGCGTCTTGGGGGGGGGGCGTCTTGGGGGAGGGGGCGTCTTGGGGGAGGGGGCGTCTTGGGGGGGGGGCGTCTTGGGGGAGGGGGCGTCTTGGGGGGGGGGCGTCTTGGGGGGGGGGCGTCTTGGGGGGGGGCGTCTTGGGGGGGGGGCGCCTTGGGGGGGGCGTCTTGGGGGGGGGGCGTCTTGGGGGAGGGGGCGTCTTGGGGGAGGGGGCGTCTTGGGGGGGGGGCGTCTTGGGGGAGGGGGCGTCTTGGGGGGGGGGCGTCTTGGGGGGGGGGCGTCTTGGGGGGGGGGCGTCTTGGGGGGGGGGCGCCTTGGGGGGGGGGCGTCTTGGGGGGGGGGGCGCCTTGGGGGGGGGCGTCTTGGGGGAGGGGGGCGTCTTGGGGGAGGGGGCGTCTTGGGGGGGGGGCGCTCTGATGCTGGGGGCCCCCCTGCCCCCCCCCTCTGGCCCCCCGGCCCCACCGGGAGCGTGGTGGTGGCCTCGGGGTGGATGCAGAAAGCTGTTTGCGTTATGGAGCCCCCCGGGTGCATAATGCAGCGATGTCTCCCACTCGTATCCTCCACTCGCGCCCCTCTCGCCCCCCGTGGCGAGGCGCTTTGCCCGCACAGGCCGCCGCCGCCGCCGCGTTCTGTGACGATTGTGAGCGGCGTTGGGTTCCGATGAGGCCCCCCGCACCACGGCAGTGCAGCTCCACGGCTCGCAGAGGAGATCGCGGGGTTCTTTAGGGGATTATTTTGGGATTATTTAGGGGTGTTATCTGGGGGGTTATTTAGGGGATTATTTTGGGATTATTTAGGGGCGTTATCTGGGGGATTATTTAGGGGGGATTATTTAGGGGGCGGTGTCGGTGAGGTTCGGGGCGGGGTCGGGCGGCGCTGCGGGGCGCGGCCTCTCGGCGGCGGCTTCGCGTCACCGCCGCCCCGAGGCCGCCGAGAGGCGACAGCGCGGGACGCGCTCCAGACGCGGACGACGCCTCAAGATGTTGCCGCTCAAGATGTTCGCCGTCTTCTCGACCCTGTTGTTGCTGCTGCTGCTGCCGCTGCTCGGCCACGCGGCGGTGGAGGAGGAGGAGGAGGAGACGGCGCTGAGTCGAGACAGCTGGCGGGACGTGCTGCAGGGCGAGTGGATGCTCGAGTTGTGAGTCCGCGTGGAGCGATCGCCGCTTGTGGCGGGGTCCGTGCCCCGTCCTCGCGGGGCACCCGCACATGGCGCGCTGCGTGCGGGTGTCTGCTGCTCGCGTCGCCTCGCGTGTCGCCCACACACTCGCCACGCGTGAGGCCAGCGGGTGCCGTGGGCACAACCACGACCCACCCGCATCCCCAGCCTCGATGTCTACACAACATGCACATTTAAGTCTGAGTCGACCTAGGGGAGACTGCGGATACGCAATGCGCTGTAGTGGTGCACTGACCATGCGGCACTCTATAACTTGTAGACGTGTTAATCTATATAACTTGTAGACGTGTCACTATATATCTTGTAGATGTGTCATTATATATATCTTGTAGATGTGTTCTCTACCCTGTGCACAGTGCATATCGCTACATTGTAATCCGTGTCTGTGCCTCGTGGCACGCAGAGTAGTAAGAATGTAAGATGCAATAGAGTAGTAAGATGTAAGAATGTTCACGGCATCGCACACTGCACAAGGCGAACGCCTTGCTGGAGTATGTACAGTATGTGCTACTGTACGTTGGCCTTCTTTCGCACCGTACGTAGCTCACGGCGCTCGCTGGAGGTGCCACGGGGCCACGTGCACTGCGCTGGGTGCGAGCTCAACACGTTCACGGCCAATCGATCCACTGCTGGATGACTTCACCCCCAGCTCTCGTCATCGACGATGTCAGCAAGACGTGCAACAAGACGATGTTGTTCGTGTACCGGCTGACATACGATGCAACAAACGTCTCGGCTCTTGATCTATTTCATCATTGATCGTTGCTCAGTTCCGATTATACCGAACAATCGATCTCCCTGCGACTGCTGACTGGCAAACCGACTGACGCTGGCCCCGCGAGTTCTTCTCGCTCGCTCGAACGAAACGGAGATTTAGAGAGTGCTGTTTGTTGCTCGCCGCTTTACAAACACACTGTGTGTACTGTACACACTGTGTGTACTGTACACACTGTGTGTACTGTACACACTGTGTGTACTGTACACACTGTGTGTACTGTACACACTGTGTGTACTGTACACACTGTGTGTACTGTACACACTGTGTGTACTGTACACACTGTGTGTACTGTACACACTGTGTGTACTGTACACACTGTGTGTACTGTACACACTGTGTGTACTGTACACACTGTGTGTACTGTACACACTGTGTGTACTGTACACACTGTGTGTACTGTACACACTGTGTGTACTGTACACACTGTGTGTACTGTACACACTGTGTGTACTGTACACACTGTGTGTACTGTACACACTGTGTGTACTGTACACACTGTGTGTACTGTACACACTGTGTGTACTGTACACACTGTGTGTACTGTACACACTGTGTGTACTGTACACACTGTGTGTACTGTACACACTGTGTGTGTACTGTACACACTGTGTGTGTACTGTACACACTGTGTGTGTACTGTACACACTGTGTGTGTACTGTACACACTGTGTGTACTGTACACACTGTGTGTGTACTGTACACACTGTGTGTGTACTGTACACACTGTGTGTGTACTGTACACACTGTGTGTGTACTGTACACACTGTGTGTGTACTGTACACTCGACTCGTCTCGATATTTGTTTTTAAGCGCCACTGCCGCCTCTGGGTACAGTGCGAAAATTGGCGCCAAGGGCCGCGTACACAGTGTACTGTGTGTACTGTGTGCACAGTGTGTACTGTGTGCACAGTATGTACTGTGTGCACAGTATGTACTGTGTGCACAGTGTGTACTGTGTGCACTGCACAGTGTGTACTGTGTGCACTGTGTGCTTTACAGTGTGTACTTCTGTGTGTACTGCACAGTGTGTACTGCAGTGTGTACTGCACTGTGTACTGCACAGTGCGTACAGTGTGTACTGTGTGTACTGCACAGTGCGTACAGTGTGTACTGTGTGTACTGCACAGTGCGTACTGTGTGTACTCTACAGTGTGTTCTGTGTGTACTGCACAGTGCGTACTGTGTGTACTGCACAGTGCGTACTGTGTGTACTGCACAGTGCGTACTGTACTGCACAGTGTGTACTGCACAGTGTGTACAGTGTGTACTGCACTGTGTGCTGTACAGTGTGTACTGCACTGTGTGTGCTGTACAGTGTGTGCTGCACTGTGTGTGCTGTACAGTGTGTACTGCACAGTGTGTGCTGTACAGTGTGTACTGCACAGTGTGCTGTACAGTGTGTACTGCACTGTGTGTACTGCACAGCGCGCACTGTGTGTACTGCACAGTGTGTACTGCATAGTGTGTACTGCACAGTGTGTACTGTGTGTACTGCACAGTGCGTACAGTGTGTACTGTGTGTACTGCACAGTGTGCACTGCCATCTGAATGCGTGCGCTGTGTATTCTACTGTCATCAGCAGCAGCCATCAGTTCACTGCTGGATGAGGGTTTCCCAAGCCACCGCCACCCATACACTGCCGTAAATTGCAGTGTATTCAGTCATGCAGACTTCGAGTGTGTACTGTCTAGTATACACTGTGGCACTTAGTGTGGACTGTCTAGTATACACTGTGGCACTTAGTGTGTACTGTCTAGTATACACTGTGGCACTTAGTGTGGACTGTCTAGTATACACTGTGGCACTTAGTGTGTACTGTCTAGTATACACTGTGGCACTTAGTGTGTACTGTCTAGTATACACTGTGGCACTTAGTGTGTACTGTCTAGTATACACTGTGGCACTTAGTGTGGACTGTCTAGTATACACTGTGGCACTTAGTGTGTACTGTCTAGTATACACTGTGGAGTGTGCTGCACATACAAGTGGGCACTGCAACGCTTAAAGTGCGTGCTATGCACTTGCACATCTTGTACTGCTACATCGTTGTGTTTGCAGTGTGTACCGCACGTGTGTGTGTGTGCGAGTATGTACATATACAGTGTGCGTGCTTGTGCTGTACACAGCACACGCACTGTTCTGCAGGAGTGTGTTTACGTGTGCGCTCGGCTGGACGAGAAGCTGGCCGCCACCGACTGGCGAATAAGTGGCCCAGCTTCCTGGAGGGGACCAATGACGGTGGTGGTGGTGGTCCAAGTGTGAACTGAGAAGAGCCCCACGGAGTTGTTGTTGTGACCCCCGTCGTGCTATTTGTGTTGAGTGACGCTGCGCGGATGTTGGGGGACACTGATCGCGGGCGTACTTTGGATGTTGGAACTGTCGTGTTAATGCACATCGCACACCTACACACACACTGTCAAACTGGCACTACAGTACTAATGTGTCAAGTGCACGTCCTTAGTGGATGGCCTTATTGACACTACTGTGATGTGTACACTCCCCGAGTGTGCACATTGTGTGTGCGCACTCCGTGCACGTGTGTCTACGGTTCACGTGTGGCAGCATGCCTAGTGGGCCCAGTGTGTGCACGTCCCAGGGGCATGTGTCTTGCTCGTGTTGTTGATGTGGAGTGTTCACGTGTACAGCGCTGCTACTCGTAACCTGCAACCGCAGTTTATCGCCGCTTTGACTCTTCCCATTCCACACGTCCTGCAACTGCCTCGCTGCATGCAGGATGGCACATTTCCTCTCATCGCTCGGCTTTATAATTCCCGTTTTTCCAACCTCCTTTAACGTGATTCGATCTGCGAAGCTTCTTCTCTCTCACCTGCTACTCCCCTTACTTGAGCTGTATGTTGACTGCTTTTTATTATGACTTAGAGCCTCTGCTTAGTAACGGTGATCTCAGTAAAACAACTTAATGAAAGGAAGATGAACTTGACTCGACTTTTACAATACAGTACAATTTTCATTTTAAAGTGTATAAAGTGATTCTAGATTTGAAGCTTTCGTGACTGCAAAGATTCATATTCTTAGGTTTTTTCGGTTAAGTCACGTAAGTAAAACATCAAAATAAAAATAAAATAAAAATCACGACGTTTCGGAGGCAACACAAGTCTCCGTCATCAGGTGGGACCGTCACAGCCGAATTAGCTGCATCAAGTGAAGCAATGATTCAAGATGTAATCCCTTATAAGCAAGTTGAAGGGAGGTGGAGAGGGGGGGAGAGCTTATCAGACTGTGGTAGCCAATGAATGGAAACGTATCGGGAGGGAGGAGGAGCGGTGATCAAAGACTGCACGTAGTGCTCAACACAATGAATGGAAACGTATCGGGAGGGAGGAGGAGCGGTGATCAAAGACTGCACGTAGTGCTCAACACAATGAATGGAAACGTGTCGGGACGGAGGGTGAGCGGTGATCAAAGACTGCACGTGGGGATGTTAACACTCGGTGAAGTAAATTAAAATAGTGCCTGTCAGATAAGATGGTCCAAAAAAGTGTAATTAAGTCTTTTTTGGACCATCTTATCTGACAGGCACTATTTTAATTTACTTCACCGAGTGTTAACATCCCCACGTGCAGTCTTTGATCACCGCTCACCCTCCGTCCCGACACGTTTCCATTCATTGTGTTGAGCACTACGTGCAGTCTTTGATTACCGCTCCTCCTCCCTCCCGATACGTTTCCATTCATTGTGTTGAGCACTACGTGCAGTCTTTGATTACCGCTCCTCCTCCCTCCCGATACGTTTCCATTCATTGTGTTGAGCACTACGTGCAGTCTTTGATCACCGCTCCTCCTCCCTCCCGATACGTTTCCATTCATTGGCTACCACAGTCTGATAAGCTCTCCCCCTCTCTCCACCTCCCTTCAACTTGCTTATAAGGGATTACATCTTGAATCATTGCTTCACTTGATGCAGCTAATTCGGCTGTGACGGTCCCACCTGATGACGGAGACTTGTGTTGCCTCCGAAACGTCGTGATTTTTATTTTATTTTTATTTTGATGTTTTACTTACGTGACTTAACCGAAAAAACCTAAGAATATATATAAAGTGACTGCATCCCAAGATGCTGTATAGAAGTGGGCAACACCGGAGTTGAAAAAGTAATATTTAAAATGAAGTAGACCATGGGGAAGACTCGTGCAACGCAAGAGAAGGTTGCCAATGTATTTTTGATGACAGAGGAGAGGAGGCCATTGGCAGGCAGTGGAGGTGATATTGGCCCTGTGGCTTTCCCACAATAACAAATGGCTCAACCTGTATACGCTGCCCTCCTTGACCCTGCACCTCCACAGCTACGCCCCATGGTGCCCCGCCTGCCGGCAACTGCAGTCCGAGTGGCACAAGTTTGCGCAGACGAGCAAGAAGCTGGGCATTAACACAGCCTCTGTGGACGTGACCCGCGAGCCAGGTGAGACCCCCCCCCCCCCCACACACACTTTGTGCATCACGAGCCGTGACAAACGCCGACGTTGATGTTTTTGTTGTTGGGTGTTGCGTCTCGTTTACTAGGCTAACTACACTAATTACAACGTAATTCGCTACTACGGACCGGGACCACAGCTCGGGTCCAGGTCCACGTGTTGGAGACTCAGTAGGACGTAGGACGTAGACGAAGGTTTTTTCAGGATGAACAACAACGCCGGCCCCTCTGGCTTAGATCCTCTGTGGCGTGGCCGGCTCCGCCCTGGGCCACGACCACCTTCCAGAATCCTCGGGAAGGATCTGGATGCTAACCACGTGACCCCCCCTAGCCCCCCACTTGGGGCCCCTTTGTAGAATTAACTGGTCACGTGTCTTCTCGGGTCAACCAGAGTGCCATGGCCTTTAATAACCTCATTCCTACGGCCGGCACTCCCACACCCTGTCCTGTAGGGCTGGCACTGCACGCCAAGCGTGGTGCCATCCAGCGCTATCAATCAGCGCTCACCGGGCCCCTCTCTGGCCGCTACTACACCCACACCCTCGTGGTGTCCGCGATGTCGCTACACCGCACGCCGTGCCTCTCTAGGCCCGGCACTGCAAAGTGACATCCCGCGATGTCACTCCAAATGTATTTGTACGAGTAAAATTGCTATGTTATGGAGAGCGTGGTTCATGCGCCACACTACGATTCCAGTGATGCAAGTTTGACTCCTGACCACAAACAACGTCAGTGGGAATTGTTAGCCAAATCTGTCTCGGGTCTCTCCTAAGTCAGCTCAGCATAAGATATTTGAGTTTGGGAGACAAACATTGTCAATTGGGTATGGTACTGGCCACCACAATCGTGAGTGGTATGGTGCACTAACAAACACATGGAGGTACACACACACACGACACTGTTAACTCGCTGTTATTGTCGCACAGGTCTAAGTGGGCGGTTCTTCATCACGTCTCTGCCCACCATCTACCAGTGAGTGGAGCACACGCACACAACATAAATGTAGGTAAATAAAATTACACCTACAAGAATATAGTTTTGATATTTAGTTGGGGCTAATTTTAAGCTTAGGGGGTCAGATCTATCATTCTTTGAGGGTGAATAATATGAGTACCTCTTTGGGAGAAGTTGGTTGTGGAGGTCCAATGTCGAGACTGACCTCTGCCAAAGGAATGAGACATTTCCACTGCTAGTTCAGGGGCCCTCAATGAATTGAGCAGGGAGACTAAATTATGCTGTGTGTGTAGAGTACATATGTTTAGCAGAATACATACAAATTGTACCAAATCATTTTGACCAAATGAGCAGAGACTGCATATGTTTAATGATAACATATGGAAAGGCTCTTGCCTATATCATCATAGAATCCAGGAGAATGTATATAATTGGCAACACATGCTGATGAGGCCCAGAGAAGTCAAAACCAGTCCAGGATTTGTCTGCTCAAACGTATGCTGCATTGATTCTGAGGGCCTCCTGGTTAATTATTATTATTATTATTGCTATTTTAGTTTACCCGGGAAAGCCTCAGTCAGTATAAAGATTTTTTTTAGGAAGGTCTTGCAAGTTTTCACGGTAATTCCAATTGCATAGTTTTGCAGGTAATTTTTCAGAAGTTTTATGTTTGGCCAATACCAGTTACGTTGTATGTTGTTTTAGCTATGGGAGAACCTGGAGGAAACCCATGCAGAACAGGAGGAGAACGTACAAACTCTGAGTTGGGAGGCATGTGTGTTACCACTGCGCCGCCACCCTGTCGCCCCTGATGGAGTTGGGGTATTATTTTTCAGCTATTCAAGGGATGCCTTCTCCATAGTTTTTTAAATATATACCTGTTCAAATGGCCTGACATTCATAAGCAGAAGGTAAATAGGTGTTGACTACAGTGGGGTGGTGGATAGGGTAGTTGGGCTGGTGGTCAGGGCCATGTGAGAGCTCATGGGGAGGCTGGGGGGAGGAGGACCACGTGTTGGAGAGTCTTTAGGTTGCACGCCACAGGCAGCCAAAGTGCCTCCTGCTTCCTCACTGATAAGAAGCAGGCTTTATCCAGCCACGTCACCAACGTTACATGCAATTAGATATGCGAGCGTTTATGTCTGGATGCCCCTCTGCGCAATATATTGCACCCTCTGATTAGGTGCACTGTTCACGATTGCTAGGCTTTAATAAAACAGTGAGCATACATTTTGCAACAAACGTATGCACTTACGCGGATTTCTGTTTGAATCTGCGTGGACTGGACTTGCTAAATCTTAAGACGGATTTATATTGGCCGCTAAGCAATGGATAGATAGTTGCTAATCAGGATGAACTACTCCTGAAGCCACTCAGATTCACACGAGGTTGCAGCGTATTTTATCCCCAGGGCAGGGTGATGCCAAATTAAGTGACAAATCAACCTTAACATAATCATTTATTTTTGTAATCATTGGTGACTAGGATGACACCATCAGTTCGCTATACTTGAAAACCCGATTTAATAATGGGGTGAGTGAAACCTGGATTCAAGCCTAACATCTCAGACGTGCCTTCTCAGAAGTGACAGCTCAGTGGTCAGACATGGCATGGGAATATAGCTATGTTGACACACAGTGGCAAAACATGCCAAATGGTGTGTGTGGTTGTACACGCTGTGTATGCCATGCACACACCATACACTTCACTACACACACCATGTACCATGTACGCATAACAAGCCATGTACACCGTGCACATTGTGCACAATATATACCACATTTCATACAATGTACACCACACACCCAATATACTGTACCGTGTACCATGTACATATCACACACACACCATGTATATATGGCAGCAGATTATACGTGTTGGTAATCCACGATATAAATTTCAAGGCATTAAGCCGTCACCCCTAAAAATATATATTATTGAGCACATGACCAGAAAGCTATTGCTAGTTGTATTTACTTGTAAAATGTATTTGAAAGCAATCGTATAAGTAAATAATGTGATAAATAAGGGAATCAATGGAGCTCTGTTTGCTGTTGAGGTTGCGTAGGAGACGTGTATCGTGATGGTCCGATAATTCTATTGAGCAAGTGGTGAAAGGAAATTGATAAGTTAACGGTTTCCCCTAATCGTGTCACGCATAGCAGAGTCTGCTTGTATTTGGCGGGAGATTTGGGAGATGATTATGCTCACGGTGCAGTGGATTGTAGCATGCCACAGTTTGTGCTGCTGGTTAAGAGACAATACTCTAATGTTCTATGGATTAAAATAATAAAACTAATTAAAATGTGTTGCGATAAATGTGCAGTACCTTTTGCAGAGTGGTCCAAATCAGTTCTGAAAACAAATGATAGCTAAGTATGCAAAGTTCTGGCCACACCACGGTCTTGTGTGCAATGCTAATCCTAAGTGGTGCTCACCTATACCACGTGCCCCAACAGTCTAGGATTTCAAACAGGGATTATTGTGTACGCACAGGTTGAGTGTCTAAAACACAGCAAGTTGACAGAGTGGGGACTGCAGATGATGCATATTTCAGTCACCTTGGTTTTTCAGCCCATAACACTTCCATCAGTCACATGACCTGCCAGAGAGGATTTGCAATTCCACAAGCCTGCAAAAGGATCATCGTGGTGTCATCACCACTTAGTGCAAATTCTGCCCTGTTGAATGTGTATATGTGGGGCTCTGTACATGTCTGTGTTTGTAATTGCTGTGTATGCGTTTGTAATAATGAAGGTCTGTGTCTGTCCATCGATGTGTGTGTGTGTGTGTGTTAAACGTGTGGACCTGCCACATCAGTGTGCGCGATGGAGAGTTCCGTCAGTTCTCGGGTCCAAGGAAAGCGGCGGACTTAAGCCGCTTCGTGTCGGCACGCCAGTGGGAGCAGGTGACTCCTGTGTCGGCGTGGAAAGCGCCTCCGTCCATTCTGTACGTGGCCTCACTCAGCAGTTGGCTCACTCGGTCTCTCACTTGCTTAATCGCTCGCTCGCTCACTCACTCACTCGGGTATTCTCACTGACTCGGTTTGTTCAGTAATTCACTTGCTCATTTACTCACACAGTCAGGCACTCACCTATTTGTAGGGAGACACGTGGACTTTATAACATAAAATTAGGTTAAACATCAAGTGACCTCTCAAATTAATTAATAATAACTGTTTATTGATTACGTACAATTCGTCAACGATATAAATTTAAAACGATTTATTCGGCACTAATCGATTTGCTGTATCGTAACCAGCAAGTGCCGCCCGGTTCTCCTTTAGGATGACAGGGATGTCCTGGCTCTTCCAGCTCTCCATGTGGATTCGGGTGAGGCTTCTTGTCCCTCTCATTCCTGTGTCTGCCTTCTGTCTATATATATATGGGCTTGTGTCTACTTAAGTGTCCTTTTGCCTTTATATAATAACGTATTTCTGGTGTAGTCGTTCTTTCTCTCTGTTAAACTGTCTCGTTTTTATTTATTCCCTCTGCCTCCCTTTGACACTGTCTCATGTAGTCTCGTCCTTTGTTGCCCTGTCTCTGGCAGCCTTGTCTCTGTGTGTGTCTCGTGCAGCCTTGTCTTGGTTTTATGATTTAATTCAAATGAATATACTCTTAATGATCTGAAGAGTGAGTTGTTATAGATTGAGTTAATATTTATGTCTCATTCTTTTCTGTGCTGTAAGTAAAATGGGTGATCTTTTTGAATCCTTATTCAATGTGTAATTTATTGGGGTGTGAAAATCTGTGGCTGCATGTAATGGTACATGGAGTTTGCATGTTCTGTACCACAATGCAATGAAATCCTGCTACATTCCTAGCCCCACGCACACAAACCAGTGGCAATAAGTATCTTAGAGGAGTATGTGCCTGCCTAGTTTGACTCGGCCTAAATTGAGTGCTTGGTGTGGAGTGGGGGACAAAGGTGACCAAGGGATGTACACGGTGCTGACCCACGATGGCAGCCATAGTAGATGCTTGCTAAGAATATTTGGCCTGGCAGTCCAGACAAAAAGTCGGCGCATTCTATCTTTGCGTGTGTATGTGTGTGTGTGGTCCAGCAAATGCACGGCTGGCTGACGGAGACGCTGGGCCTCCCCACGTGGGGCTCCTATGTGGTGTTTGGTCTGGCAACGCTGCTGCTGGGCCTGTGCCTCGGTCTGGTGAGGGATACGCGCTGGCGCCACGTGTATGGCACAGCCGGAACGCACCACATCCTCTCCCTTGCCATACACAACTCACCTGTTTAATGCACACCTCACACAAACCATATCCCTCACATTCTCTGTACCACACCTTTGTACCACAGCCCACAGATTGAGTTTGAGGTTATTTGATTTGATACCATACTCGTGTAGTATTGCCTGCATGTACTGGGCAGCTCGTTCGAGTCTGATGCACCTCACACCCCATTCATCACACTTGTGGCACATGAAGTGAGTTTACATGTCAAAATTAATGCGCACGTGTTGTAGTGTCTTCATTGATACGTGTGCACATCAGTGAGTAGAGTAGGTCTGAAAATGGTGCTTCCCATGTAGTGCTATAGTGCTGCAGGCTGGGAGTAACAGTGTAGGGATTGATCTGTGGAGGATGGCATATAAATATGACCGATGGTAGCATCCGTGAGGAGTAGTGCTGCAGAGGTTCACTGCTCCACTATGACTTGGATTCCATCTTCTACCATGAGAATAACATTCGTAACAATTAGTGTCTGAATTTGTGGCGTCAACTTGGTCAGCTCAGCCTTAATTAACAGCCTAGGGTCGTGTGTACACATGAGCAATAGGGTGTCGATGATGGTGGCCAGACATGGTGCCTGCCAAACCACTGCTTTGTGTATCGTGCTGACCCTAATCGCTACTTGCTAACAGCACTGGGCTGTAAGCTAAACAAGTAATCTTCAATTTATCTTGGTCTCTTTTGCGACATTCCATAACCCTTCCCAACTCCACGTGACCTCAAAGCGCACCTCGCCTGGAAAAAGATCCGTAGCAACGTCACTACCGCCGAGTTGCAGATGGAGGCTGTTCTCATCGTGTATGTGCGTCTGTGCACGTGCTTGGCTGCAGGTGTTCATCCTCCTCGTTGACCTCCTATTCCAGCCGAAACGGAAACATCTGGTGCCCTCCGAGAAAGGTAATCAGTGGGAAGCTGAAAATGGCTGGACATCGGTAGGAAGGTGCAATGTTACAGATCTCAGCATTAATTTTAATTCTAAGATTCAGTAGAGTAAGCCAGCTGAGAGAGCATAGCTTCAGTGAGCCTGCCAGTGGGTCAAATTTAGCATCGTAGCAAGTTGTTTTTTTGTGCAACCGTCGCAAGGAATTGTGAGAGTACGCCATCTGGCGTGAAGTGAATGTTGAGGGGCTGTGGTGTCGCTCAAGAGAGAAAGGCACTCGTTGGAGAGCCTCCTCGCGCCGTCTGGGGCGTGGGCGTGTTTTGGCCGTGCTGGTCTGTGCGGGTTGGTGATGGCGAGGAGTGTAGATGTTGGTGGACCGTTGAAGGTACAGTACAACAATACATGTCACTGCGCTCTGCTGCTCACCACGTAGCTCCACAGCAGCCTGTTGTGCATGGTGACTGTCCATCCAGGTGCTATCCAGGCTCTACTGGCTTGGCTTCTGAGATCTGATGCATACCTAGCGATTTGGTCATAGTCTTATTAACTACAAGAAAGTATTCAATAACAATTGTATTGTTAAATGTATACATATGCATTACATATGCTCCACAATGCATGTAACACCTAACACAACGTTAGTGTAGTTGTATTGATATAATTCGTTGAGGGTTGCGTATCTTGAACACAAGGGAGTTGCATATCTCGGTTTCACCCCATCATCAGAATCGCCAAGTCGACAAGGACCCAGCATCCAATTGGATGTCGGTGGCAATGTCGGCCACGTCGAGGTCTCTGCCAGGGTGTTGGTGAACCCACTGGGCCAGCCGGGAGGGCGACCCCACGAATGGGATGGACAGAACGTACCTGGCCTGGAAAAAAACACTCAATAAGGAAGTGACCCCGATGAAAAAGTCCGAAGTGGTTGGGCACTTGTTTCATGGTTCTGATTGACTGGCATAACCGGTTCTAAGTTGGGGAAACAAAAGGCTGAGGCTAATGGAAAGCTTCTCTGGGATTTCTCAATTAGGAAAAGGTGCATCCAACCTGGTTCTGGGCTAAATAATGGTGACAATCTGCTATGTAATTAATGAAAGAGAGCGTGCGTTACCCCAGGGTGTGGCTGGGGCTGTAGATTATAGTGTCGTCTTTACTGGCCAGCTGCGTCGAGTGAGATTTATCTGGGGGGGGGGGGGGTGGGGGGGCGTCGCGGCTTGTGAAAGGTGCTCCTCCACTAGGCTGGCTGTGCTGACTGTACTTGTTCACAAACACTTCAGCACAAGGCCTTTTTCGTGTCCTTTGAGGTTTTGTGGCAAACTGCAGTTTTACTTTTGTGTGTTTTTTTCTAGAAGAGAATGCTTCTGAAGGCCAAGCAGAAGATGAGGTCGAAAGAGTTGAACTCGGCGGACAGGGAGATGAAATCGTTGATAACGGCGATAGTCAGGCCTCGGACACGGAGGATGGGAACATTGGCGTCCAGGACGGGGACCCTGCCAGCTCAGAGGAAGAAGTTGGGCAGTTGGATGATGGCGCCGGAGATGCTGGGGCCACGCTGCGCATGCGACGGCCACAGCCCGGGGCCCAGGGGCTGGAGGAGCCTTAAAGAACGGGGCTTGGGGAGGCGTTTCGAGTGGAATTGTATCCATCTGCTTGGCTTGTGTGAGTGGTGTGCTGGATCACACCCTTTCATTGCGCCTATTAGACCCCAGCTCAACACCCCCAGCCCTCTATCCCCTGCATTTACATCGCCGGCGTACTATAGGAATGTGGTAATGCGCCTAGGTAGGCAAGGGCTTAGATACATATTCTTAGGTTTTTTCGGTAAAGTCACGTAGGTAAAACATCAAAATTAATGAAAATAAAATAAAACAAAAATCACGACGTTTCGGAGGCAACACAAGTCTCCGTCATCAGGTGGGACCGTCATTTTCGTTCTTGTCTTTCATGTGTATCAGGCCTCCCCTCCCCCTCTCTGCCCAATGTGTTGAGCACTCCGTGCTATCTTTGAGCCCCGCCCCCCTCCCTCCCGATACGTTTCCATTCATTGGCTACCACATTCTGATGAGCCCCCCCCTCTCCTCCCCCCTTCAACTTGCTTATAAGGGATTACATCTTGAATCATTGCCTCACTTGATGCAGCTAATTCGGCTGTGACGGTCCCACCTGATGACGGAGACTTGTGTTGCCTCCAAAACGTCGTGATTTGTTTTTTTAAATTTTATTTTCATTAATTTTGATGTTTTACCTACGTGACTTTACCGAAAAAACCTAAGAATATGAATCCTTGCAGTCACGAAAGCTTCAAATCTAGGCTTAGATACACTTTAAATTGTTGGTGCAATCAATGGGGGGTCCATTCGGATTTTGTCGGATTTGACTGAACCGATCGTAAACTTATTGAGGTGAAATACTACAGAATGTATCGTGCTGCAATTCACAGCCACTATAAATCCTACTGACTCACACTGCTACATCAGTGTAGATTAACATAAGTGTAGATTCTATAGATTTACACCACAATAGATTCTATAAATTCATGTAACTATAGATATCATTTGGTTATGTTGCTGTAGATTGTGTATTTTCACATAGTGAAATAATCTCACGACAAAATTATTATGAATTATACGATACGTAGAATCACGCAATCGCACACTCTTAGACACCAGTGTATATCCACACGCACACATTTCTTTGGTGCAAACACACCAAGCCTTAGAGCATTGGAAGGGTCGTGATACAGAAGTGTCAATAGTGGCTTCCTTTGATAGCAATGCTCCCCATTGATTGCTGTGCACGGTGTATCTAGGCCTTAAGGCTCACGTGTAATGTGAACAACCTGGATAGTCAGTCCAATGTCGATTGATTACAGTTGCATTTTGATTAAGTAAATAGCCCAATATTGCTCAACATATATTACCTTTAGATTGTGCCACGGATAAGTTCCGCACTTGTCAATGGCCAGTCAGAATATTGCTTGTTTGTGCACGTGCATGTGATGCATAAGTGCAATGGGAATTTTACATCATATCGGAATTACGCATTTAACATTGTGAAACCAATTTCAGTCATACCGGAAATGTATTTGTTTCACAACTGTGTAATAGAAATGTATTTAAACTTTTATTTAAGATATGCAACGATACCCCGTTTTCAACAGTGGCAATGGTGCCAGTACTGCACATGAGGAAGTGGTGTGACCGTCACTATGTGCTGTTGTTCACCACACTCATCAGATACACAAAGGACTATTAAGGGGAGGCCCAAGAATGATTCACATGCCATGTGCTGCTGATATGCAGTGGTGCTGGGAGTTGAGGGGTGGCACAGCGGTAACACTTGTGCCTCACAGCAAGGAGGTCTTGGTTTCGATTCCTGACTGGCGCCCTTCTCTGTGGAGTTCTCCCCCTGCTCTGCATGGGTTTCCTCCTTTTTTCTCCCATAGCTGAAATAAGCCCATACAGTTTACCTAGTATTGGCCAAACATTCCAGTGCATACAAATTACCTTCAAGTTACTTAATTGGGATTTGACATAGCAAATTGCCCTCTTTTACAAAACCATGCTAAAATATAGCCTGGACACTGACGCATGTCTCTACGGAAGACTTTCACCGCCTGAATGGATCCTTAGGAACTACTGTTGCACCGAAGTGTGGCTGTGGTGGTGCCTAAAGTCACTGGTGTCCTGCATTTATACACTTGGCCGTTACACCGCTGTCGTCACGTTTTGTGTTACTGGGTTGCATGTGACAGTTGGAGTTGGATTTATGTTACATTGACGAAGGCGTTAAGTATTTTCCAGAACCCGATCAGTGATTGCTAGAGTTTGGGAGAAAACTGGCAGATCTGTCTGTTTTTCTATCACACAGCACTGGCTCTTGATGTCATCGGTTACTGCTTGCATGGCATCAATTGTTTCGCTCGTGATCATAGAGACACGGTCGGTGTGTTTTGGTAAGCCTTGCACATTGCGCTTGTTTTTAGACATTGACAGCTTCCTGTTGTCTTGGGAAGTTACAGATATGATTATCATGGAACCAACACCATCATTATAATGCCGTTTGTTTGGTAAACTGCAGGTAGAAAACATAGATTGTTTTGAATGATATGAATTTTAACATAAGTGCTAATGGAGTGAGTTTCTTTGTAGTTGACGTGGCTTGCTAAGTGTGTGTGGCAGTTTAACTTCTTATTTTCAGTATTTTTTGTATTAATATATTTTACCTGGATAATCTCTTGAGATAAACATCTTGTTAACAATAACATAAATTGACACATAGCAAACACGCAGTGACACTTGTACACACATTTGCGTGTTTCTATGATGGAAAACCACAAGTTACGCCTTTCCGCTTGCTTTGCATGTACCTGGGTGATGCTCGCTGTGTAACATGCATGTAAGCACATTCCTCGTTAATCTGTGATATGTGAATTGTTGCACGCGAAGGTTAAAGGTGTTTACGGCAGCACAGCGTCTTGGGAAATGCACACGGTACCTCGCTCGCTTCATCAGAGCGAATATGCAGCGCGTGCACAGCGGCCCCATGAAGCACGCACGTTTGAGGGGCTCATGACGCAAACACATTCATATTTTTGATGAGTACATGGGTCGTCAGGGCAGGTCATCTGGCCGAGTGGCGCTGCTGTGATCGGAGTGCTTAACTCGCGTTTGCGAGGTTGTTGGTGAGCACCACAGTTGTGAACATAGCCGTGTTCAGTTTAATGTCCACGGGGCCTTTGCTGTCACATGGAGCATGTTTACCAACCGTCGTGACCCACTGTACGTCGCTTGTGTTGTTTTTATCAATGCGCTTTGCTGAATGTGAGTGCGGGAGTTCCAAGGTAAAATGAAATGGGCAATATCCAATACAGTATGGGATTGATCGTAGGCAGTGCGCGCCACGTGGCAGGATGAGCACCATGACTGCTTGTATAGTTGATGTCCTCGTTGGTTTGTTACAGTGGCTTGTCTCTCGGAGCTCTGGAGGGCATCTTCTCTTGCATAGATTTATATAACGCCTTAATCCAAGGCGCTTTACAGCAATTATAATATTGTACATAAGATAGTGGTTAAAATAAACACTGGGGTTATTAAAAGTGGTGTAGTTGTAGTGACAGGAGGACAGGTGGGAGTGGTTAAGGAGGGGCTGAGGAAGGCCTGGTCGTACCTGGGGGGTGGGGGCAGGCAGTAGGGGTAGTGAGTGATGGGGGTTGGGGAAGGCCTGGTCGTACCTGGGGGTGGGGGCAGGCAGTAGCGCTAGGATATGCAAGGGAAAGGAGGTGGATTTTAAGGGTTGAACGGAAGAAGGTCGGTGAAGTTGATTGTTTTATGTGCATTGGGAGTTCGTTCCAGTGAAGGGGAGCAAGAAGGGAAAATGAACGAAAGCGTGGACTGTGCGCAGGGCGAGGGAGGCACAGAGAGGGCCAGTAGAGATTGGGAGTGGGGAGAAGGGGATGTGACAGAGTCGTAAGATGTGAGAGAGAAGCAAGATGAGATGGAGCAAGGCGACAGAAGGATTTATAGACTCGAGTGTTTTAGGCTGTGCTTTGTTTACATGGATCGTTAGTGTCTTGTTTTGGTTTATAGTCTTGGTGTCGTTTGTTTTCTTTTTCCCGTAAAAATATATCTTTGAGCTAAGAGCATTGTTGCGACTTGTATTATTTCTGAAATTGTTCATGTGTTTATAATCGTGATAATATTGTCTGTTATTTATCCAGGAAATCCTCGCAGATTTTCAAGACCCTTTTCAGAATGATCCTGCTTTGGGATGTATGACCAATTATTGTTTTCGAGTTTTTTTATGAGGGAAGAAACTGGCATGGCTCGAGGAAACCAGCACATGAAATAGAATAGTTTTAAGTTGCTCAACCATCACAGCTGCTCCAAGCAGTGCTGTATAATTTTGTTCACAGCTTGCTAGGAGCCCTGCCTATGGTGAGCCCTCCATTTGAACTGTCTGTGGTATCGTCAAACTACGCGATTACTGGTCACCGCGTGATCCTGGAATACAACACTGGAGGGTTCACACCTTGACCCGGATTCCACCTTCAGGTTTAATAGTCTCGTGGTGTGAATCGCCTGGCTGCTGAGAAGGATTCTAGGAGTTTCTAAACCTCAAACTGAAATACCATGAAATAAGGAAATCTCTGGCAGTGAAAACAAACTTGGGGAGATGAGGTAAAGACTGCAGTGATACAGACAAGTTACAACGAGTGCTTAGCGATGCTGCACACAAGTAGAAGGACACGGGAGCCAGAGAGACGCAGAGAGGATATTAATTGGGCCCAATTGTCCCAGGACATATGATGATGGTTCCAAAGGCCTGATGGTTGCAGTGGCTCTGTGTGTTGGCAACCTTCCAGGAGTAAATCATTGCGTTTATACCTAGACAATGGTTACTAGAGCATCGTCATCGTATAGCATTGGAAAAGCAACTGAAAGAACATTATAGCTGAGTGGCAATCACTTTGGCTGCTTGGTGTTTCGCGTTTCTACCTCCTGTGTGACCATGCAATGGGCAGTGGTCAAGTGAACATCACTTGACGAGGTTGATGGGAAGTATTAAATTTAAGCCAAGCTTTACGAATGTGGCATTACTCCCGAGTAACTCAAAACCAATAACCATTGACCTCTTTCGTTTGAATGTCCGTGTATTTGGAGTCAGTTTTCTTCTGTGCTCTGACATGTTACAATACTTTTTTTAAGCAAATAATCAATTCTGTGATGAGTTCAGACGACTGCCTAGCATGCTTTGTGGTCTACAGTGGAATGTTCACTATGCCGCACGACAGGTAATAGCCACTGGGGAAGTGCTTTTCAGTTACGGGAAGGTATGGCAGTTACATGAAGGTGTATATGAATTCTTCTGAAGTTCTCACATTACTAAAATTAAGAATATCACAGTTTTGCAGCACTGGTCACTGCCTGCAATGAAGTGAAAATCTGTTACATTTCTGCATCTCCAGTAATCTTCTCTGCTCATCCCTTTCATCATGAAGAAATGCAATGTTTGGCATATTTGGCAAAATACATATCCCTGCATATATGATTTCCTTCCCCGTAGACTGTTTCGTGAGGAAAGTTTCAATATTAAGATGAATCATTAAAATATGTCATGCAGGAGAAGCACGGTAGTACAGTGGGTGTCGGTGCATCGTGCTCGACGGGAAAGGCCCCCTGGCTAAAAGGGGTGGCATCTTGGGAACTGAAAATCATTCTCAGTAAGATTTTAAATTTAAAACACAGAATGGACACATTTCCTGTACCGACATTAAAGTGTTACACCCTTTGATTAGCCCATGCTTGTAATGCACCAATTCATTTGCTCACATTTCATAATAAACAATAATAAAGGACCTGTTGCCTGTGTTTTATAGGACATTATTTAAGGCATGGAATGTTTTTTTATATATAACCAGGAATGCTTCATTGAGTTTGAATTACTCCATTTAGGATTGTAAGCGTAATGGGCTTGAATTGACATTTATGGCACATAATCACAGCTGTTCACAGCTGATTGCAGTGGCCTCATGTTTGCTTCTAGAGTTTACGTGCTGGAGACATGCAGGGAATTTGTCAATCGTTAACTCTGCTTGTGTGGTGGTTTCATAAGAAAACATTGAAGAGTTTGAGAGCACAATAAAAGCCAGTGGTGAACAGCAGCCTCACTCAGCTGACAACATCATTCCTGGTGCTTCTTTACTATGGACCAGAGTGTAAGCCACTGTCGTCTGCACTGCTTCAACGGAGGAGGAGGAATCGCAAAACTACACGAACTATCTCCCCTGAAGCCCTCGTCGTGACCAACAGATCTTAACATTGGTATTTGGTTTTTGAACGGATTGCAGCCATCGTAGCTAGGAATATAATTTAATACAGAGTTCACGAGGGCCACTGGCGGTCTCTTTTTTAACACGATTGTTGAGCTGAAGCCCAAAAGGTCAAGTGGCCAGCAACAAGCAGCAGTATCGAGGTTGTGCAAGGTCAAGAGTCGCCACGTTCTTGAATTGAGCTTCGGAAATGAGAATAGGAGGGACTTTAAAAGTCGTGCGGTTTGAGGGAAATGACCAAAGGGAACGTGTCACACACAAGAAGAGTAGAGACGATATTTGTTTAACTTCTTTGCAACTGTACTAATCGGAGGTACTTGGGTGTGAGGATCGATGTTATTTTGCCATCTCATTGACCACCTCGGCAACCAACTGTCGCATCACAAACTCGTGCCACGGCACTTCGCCCGGTGCAAGAGTTCCTCACGTTAACAACAAGTTACGTCGCCCTGATGAGGACCCATATCTCGGAGGTTATTTGTCTTTAAACTTCTGGCAGTTCACTGGTATTGGTTTAAGCAAGTCCCCGACTGCTGATGAGACACTGAATGTGGAAACTGGTCCAGAGTTTGCTTCGATGAAATCAAAGCTGCTAATGTTAATAATGTGCAGAAAGCCGTGTGGCTGATGTGGTGTTAAAAACACTTTGTCTATGTGGAGGGGCCGATATCATTCGGAGACGACTTGCCTGATTATTTATTACCTTTCTTGCATTCTCCACAATGACGCGTATTCTTATTTTGTTTCATGGACCAAACCGTAGCACAGTGAGAGGATTTTGCTCTGGATTGTGTGTAGTCTGTTTCTCATTAAATCTGTCCATGATACACTTGTTTGCTTGTGGAAGTTAATGAATAGCCGACGCCCCCTGTGCTGGAATTTGCTGATGAAGCAGCACCCATCGAGGCCCTTTGGGAGCAGGGAGAGAGGCACAGACGCGTTTGACGACGACGACCCCGCTGCGTTTCCGCTGCGTCTGCCACTGCTCTTCTTGTCGAGGTGGTGAGTGAGTGCACCGCGCATGGCTGAGCAGTGCTGAGAATTGTACTTCTCAAATGTGACCACTTCATAATACAGTAATTTTTTTGGGTTAGCGTAAATGAGTTGTTAAACCCGCCACCACCCGACAGCTAATTAGTAAGGTCACCTAAACAGAACGTAGCCAGTTCGTCACTAGTACAGCACTAACCGGTGTGTTGGATAGCAAAGCCACAACATTTACAATGCGAGTACGACGTTTCGCCAGTAATTACAACTAGCTTCATCAGGCGACAGCCAGATTTGTGGAGGAATCCTGTTTCATTCCTTAAATAGAGGGCTATATGTGATGGCGTCACTTGTGAGCCCTTCGGTTCCCCATCACTGGTGGTTTCACTGCACGCCAAAGTGCTCAGTTGGGCCCTTGGGTCAATGCTCATCTCCACTCGTGGCTATGCAGATCCGGTGGTGGGAATTCCACATTACCATGGTATTTGTTTCTTATCTGACAAACTTGCCCGAGGCTGCTTCATTGGGCAGGAGCGCTGAGATCAAGGATTCGACTGTGCACGTTTGTGGTGTTGCGGCCAGCCTCACCGAAGTTTGTCATCTTGCGTGCAGCAATAATCCGATAACATGCTTTATTTTACCTTCATGATTACTTTCTTCAAATTAAAATACGGTTCACGCAGTTGATTTCTTCAAGGAAACAACAATCAGTATACCGGCAGAGTGGCTCACAATTGGAAATTAAGTTAAACCCCCTGGTTGGGGGTTGACTCAGCCCATTAGTACGGCAACTCAACGCACGGTTTACCTAAAATGTGGTTCTTCCATTAGGGAACAGCGCGGAACGCGTCCCCCTTTTATAACGCGGTTTCTGAGCAGTCGATGACTTTCTTGAGCGGCGCGTCTGAGCGGTGCAGCGATGCAGTAATGTGGCGATGCAGTAATGCGGCGGTGCAGTAATGCGGCGGTGTAGTAATGCGGCGATGTAGTAATGTGGCGATGCAGTAATGTGGCGGTGCAGTAATGTGGCGGTGCAGTAATGCGGCGGTGCAGTAATGTGGCGATGTAGTAATGTGGCGATGCAGTAATGTGGCGATGCAGTAATGTGGCGGTGCAGTAATGTGGCGGTGCAGCGATGCAGCAATGTGGCGGTGCAGTAATGTGGCGGTGCAGCGATGCAGTAATGTGGCGGTGCAGTAATGTGGCGGTGCAGCGATGCAGTAATGCGGCGGTGCAGTAATGCGGCGGTGCAGTAATGTGGCGGTGCAGCAATGCGGCGGTGTACCCTCAGTGATTTGTCCCGCTATCTTACTGCGTGTGCGCACATTGTATCTCGCCAAACGTTATCGTTACTTTATTTATGGGGAGTTCTCTTCGCTTAACGCGATTTTCACTTAATGCTGATACCGCGTTAAATACTTACTGCTTCGATTTGTGGGGAAGTAAAGTGTTGTCCTATGGATAGACCTAAACTCTTCATAGTAATGTGGAATTCCCACCACTGGCTCAGGGCTGGAAACAGAAGATTCGAGCAGCAAATGACTGTGATTTGTTTCTCTGTAGGATTGGTCGCCTTATCTGTACGAGCATCAGGTGCTGCTATCCTCAGTGTTACCGAATTGTTGGGTAAATGGCAGGACAATGGTAATGGTTTTGTTCGACAGTGTAGCAAGGACAATGATAATGTAATTGACGAGTAAGGTAAGGGCTGGGATCTGATTGGTCAGCGTGGTTAGGGCTAGGGATAGCATCTCGTTTGGCCGTATGCTGATCCCACTGAGGCCCACATCGCCCTCCTCTCGGCCCATTGCAGTGCCGCCGTTTGCCGTCGACATGAGCTCGCCGGCGCCCGTGTGCCTGGACGACTTGGAGGAGGCGGCGCGGGCGAAGCTTCCGCGCGCCGTTTACGACTACTACCGCTCCGGGGCCGACGGCGAGGTCACGCTCCGGGACAACGTGGCGGCCTTCTCCAGGTGGAGGAGTGCCGCTCACCCTTCAGACAGCCCAGAGAACACACGCTCCGTGATGAACAATGCGATGCATACGCAAACACGTCATGCACTGAGCGGGACAACACACTGCTGCTGCTGTACAAAGCACAAGTTATAATGAAGTTGAAACACCTGTCGTGTCTGTTCGCGTGAGCATCCTCCACCCATGACGAGGGCTACCTGACACTGATCGTTTCGTCTGATCCACGCTGTGTCAAACCGCTGCCAACACTGCAGGTCACGGCAACACACTCCTTCACCCACACACACACGCACCCACTCATCCACTCCCCACCCACTCACCCACCCACTAACCCACCCACTCACTCACCCACTCACCACACACTCACCCACCCACTCACCCAGCCACTCACCACACTGCAGGTCACGACAAAACACTAATTCACCTACACACTCACCCACCCACTCACTCACCCACTCACCACACTGCAGGTCATGGCAACACACTCCTTCACCCACACACACACTCACCCACACACACTCACCCACCCACTCACCCACCCACTCACACACTCCTTCGCCCACTCACCCACTCACCACACACTCACACACCCACTCACCCACTCACCACACACCCACCCACTCACACACTCACCCACCCATTCACCCACTCACCACACACTCACCAACTCACCCACCCACCTACTCACCACACTGCAGGTCACAGCAACACACACCTTCACCCACCCACCCACACACACACTCACCAACACACACTCACCCACCCACTCACCCACCCACTCACACACTCCTTCACCCACTCACCCACTCACCACACACTCACCCACCCACTCACACACCCACCCACCCACTAACACACTCACCCACCCACTCACACCTTCACCCACTCACCCACTCACCACACACTCACCCACCCACTCACCACACACTCACCCACACACTCACCCACCCATTCACCCATTCGCCACACACTCACCCACCCACTCACACACTCACCCACCCACCCACTCACCACACACTCACCCACCCACTCATCCTCCCACTCACCACACTGCAGGTCACGGCAACACACTCCTTCACCCACCCACACACTCCTTCACCCACCCACCCACCCACTCACCCACCCACTCAACCACTCCTTCACCCACCCACACACTCCTTCACCCACCCACCCACCCACTCACCCACCCACTCACCCACTCCTTCACCCACCCACACACTCCTTCACCCACCCACCCACTCACCCACCCACTCACCCACTCCTTCACCCACCCACACACTCCTTCACCCACCCACTCACCCACTCACCACACTAGGTCACAACACTTCTGTATCTGCTTCTTTCCTTGCTCTGCTCCACTCTTTCCCATCGTCTCTTTCCCCAAACTCTTATATTAACCTCACTCAATTCAATAAACGTGTTAACTCTCAACGATTACTACTTTTATAATCGTGATGTAATGGGCCTTTGGGCTCTGTATACATTAACTTAAAAATATACTCAGTCCGACTCGCTCACTCGCTCACCTCACTGCTTGCAGGGAAAGGCTGCAATTTGACAGCAGCAGTGAAGTTGAAATCTCGCGACCTCCCGCGCTGTGCGACGCGCAGGTGGCGGCTGCGGCCACGTGCGCTGCGTGGGGTCACCACGGTGGACACTCGCGTCTCGGTGCTGGGCCGCTCGCTCAGCTTCCCCGTGGCCGTGGCGCCCACGGCGATGCAGCGCATGGCCCACCCGGACGGGGAGTTGGCGACGGCGCGTGGTGAGCGCCCGGGCAGGCATCGCGGGTCGTCGTCGTCGTCTTCGCCGTCACTTTAGCCGTCGTCGTAGCAGTACAGCAAGTAGATCCATTTCCATCTCTATTCCATTTGTACAGTGACGGGGTGTTACCCCACTCACACACGTTTTTTTTTCCGCGTACGCTGGTATCCTCCTGCGAGTAATACGCGTGAGTAGGTTGGATAGCACAGTGGGCTACTAAAGAAGTTCAACATATAGAAGTAAACATCCCGATACAGGACCAGAGTGCTTGGGCAGTTGTTGGTGCTGCTTCTGGTTGCCTATCGGCTTGTCTGTGGATTCTCACACCTGGATCATTCTCTCTCAGAGTGAACAAAAACATTCTGAATCATCACTGTTATTGTTGATATCAATTGCTGATGCTGGTCAAGAAGGTTGCAAATTCAGATCCTGGTCAGGGGTTGTCGACTCGGTTCTTCCTTTCTGAGAAATCACCTAAACGAGTGGCGTACGCACAGCGCCCGCTCCCAGGTGGGCTCCTGCCCTGGTAGTGCCCCTTGAGAGTGGGCACTGTGGGGGACGTCGTGTTCACCGCCGCTCCCATTGCCTCCGCGGTCCCTGCAGCGTGCGCTGCGCTCGGCACGGGCATGCAGCTGAGCTCGTGGGCGACGGCGAGCGTGGAGGAGGTGGCGGCCGCCGTCCCGAGCAGCGGCGCCCCCCCTCCTGTGCGCTGGCTGCAGCTCTACGTGTACCGGGACCGCGACGCCACCGAGGCGCTGGTGCGGCGCGCGGAGCGAGAGGGCTACGGCGCCATCTTCCTCACCGTGGACACGCCGCGGCCCGGCCGGCGCCTCGCCGACGAGCGCAACCGCTTCTCCATGCCCGATCACCTGCGGTACTCAGGGGGGAGGGCGGGGGTGGCATGGGCCGGAGGCACTGGGGGCACCGGTGACTCGCAGGAAGGGGAGTCGTGGTCGGGGGGGGGGGGTCATCGATGTGGAAAATTGCTCATAGGAGTTGTCATTCTTAAATTGTCATTGTTAAATTATCATCGCTGGCAACATTTAATTAACATTGTCATCATTATCACCATCGTCATAATCATTGTCATCATCTGCTACCTTGACAGCAATTATCTTCTTGAGAGACCTTAGGCCAAATGGTGGGAGACTGTCAGGGCAGATCTGGGAGGTCTATTGGCAACTGCCCAACAGGTGTAGCATCAGTTGGCTCTGGCCAAATTACGGCATCTTGGTCTTGAGAATCATGGGTGAACAATCGAATCAACACCCACACACCGCATTGACACCCACACACCGCACTCACTTCTGTACCTACAATAGGCCCTTGTCGTGACGGAAGTGACTGCGCAAGTTAAATTGGAAACACGTTTTCAATTTGAAAATATTCTCATTGAGTACCTGATTAGTGTGGCTTAGATGCTTGCGGTGACTAATAAATAGACCCACTCGGCCTGAAGGACGCTTAAAGGATATCAGGCGACCCTGATGACATATGACGTTTGATGAACCAGACTGCTGCTGATTTGCATTCTACTGCTGCTGATTTGCATTCTACTACTGCTGCTGCGAGTCTCCAGTCAGCGACGTGCACCACTGTACGCTGTGAGCGGTCCAGCGACACTCGCGGCTAACTTTCCCGTCGTGTTACGCTCCCGCACTGCTGAAGTCACGCACGTGCGGTCATACTGCAGATAGATTTGAAGTATGAATTTTAATCGTGGCTGCAAAAATCTCGATTCCAAGTTTGCAAGGCGTTTTGACATCGGAGGCCTTGTGTCGGCGAGGGCCGTGCGAATTCCAGTCTTAGGTTCCCCATTTATTTAGCTCGTGCGTTCGCTCCAAGTCAGGCGGCGGCTTCACTGTTTGCAGAATGCGGCGTTGTCCTCGGGTCACTGCTGATCTCCGTTCGTGGGCACAATCTTCAACGACGTGTGCCACCCTCTGTCCCGCTCGGCAGCTCGGGTTGTGGCGTGAGCCCCACTGGTGCTGGCTCGCTGCACGCAGGGGGCCTAGGTGCCCCCACGGGTGAGCGTCGCGCTGTGCTCCCCCCCCCCCACCCACCCACCCAGGCTGGCCAACTTCACGTCGCCCGAGCTGTCGGAGTTGGACACGCAGAGTGGCGGAGGCGGGTCGGGGCTCGCGGCGTACGTGACGCGCGCCATCGAGCCGGGCCTCAGCTGGGAGCACGTGTCGTGGCTGCGCTCGCTCACCGCCCTGCCCGTGGTGCTCAAAGGCATCCTGACAGGCACGCGGCGCCTGGCATGGGTGGGGGGCCACCGTCCATGCGGGCGGCAAATGCCACAAACGACGGGGCCATGGCTGGGGTGGCAGTCGTGAACATCAGCATCGTCCTCATCACTATCATCGGCGTAGTCATAATGGTCGACATGATCAATATTTATCACTGCCGTCATCGTTATAACCAATGCGTTAGCAAATATCTACATTGCGACGCTGATCATTATTGCTGCACTTGCACCACGTGTGCGTGTGTGTACACTGTGATCTGCTGCGTGTGTGGCCTCATAGTGCACGTAACCTGGCACGAGTGCCGCAGTGACGTCACCTTCGCTTGGTGGCGGACCGTGGTTATTGGTGCTGCCGCTGTTGTTTGTACTGAGCAGCCGAGGATGCGAAGGAGGCGGTGCGGCATGGAGTCAACGGCATCGTGGTGTCCAACCACGGCGCTCGGCAGCTGGACGGAGTCGCAGCCACAGTGAGTTACACCACTCACTCACTCGCTTGGGTAACATCGATAAACATTACTCACTCGCTCACTCCATCATTCGCTCCATCACACAATCATATTTATTATCGCTCACTCCCTCACATAATGACAAAATCCATCTTCCAGTCACTCATTCACTCTTGCGCTCACTTGGTTGAAACTTTGGATTCTGTGTGCATCAGCCAGGCGCTGCAGATAGGTGGCAGTGGAGGATCGTGTTTGCACTGCCTCCTTGCGTCTGGCCTTTTTTTTATCGGTGCCCAAGTTCTTTTCATCTTGGAGTACCGCCTTGTTTCAAGAGGGCTCAAATGTGAACTTCACGCCTCGCTGAGAACCCCCCCCCGACCTCAGAACGTGGAACTCCGGCAATCAGCGTAGATCACCAGGCATCGTCTTTCAGTGGCATCGGAGAAGATGCGACTCTGTGCATCTTCATTTTAACCGATACGCTGATCAAAACACCGAGAGCACTATCGGTACACACGCACCTCCACTAATCGTTTGAGTTTGTTTATTTTAGTTTTGTGTGTGTGCTTACCTCACATACGATTTCTTAGACTTCTCCACCTAAGCATTGTCGGGAATGCTTGAGAAGGGTTTTACCGGCCTGGGCCCAGGAATGCATTGCTGGGTAGATCGTGCCTCGAGCTCGCAAGAATACATCTTCCCACAATGCAATGTTCTACTTTTGGTATAAATGAGTTTAGTTAGTCGTAAATATTGTGTGTGATTATAGAAGGGGTTTTCTGTTACCCACGAGCTATTAGTGTAACTATCCGTATGCCTCAATTCTCATTCCCGCACGAAATCACTCTGACTCATTAACGGACATCCTTGCAAGTGAGATGTTCCATCTCCACACAGAGGGAAAACATTGAACAAAGTTCCCCTCCACTGCCCCCTGTGCCCCGCGACCAGCTGGACGCGCTGCCCGAGGTGGTGGCGGCGGTGGGCGGCCAGGTGGAGGTGTACCTGGACGGGGGCGTGCGCCGCGGCACCGACGTGCTCAAGGCCCTGGCGCTCGGGGCCCGTGCCGTGTTCATCGGGAGGCCCGTCTTGTGGGGCCTCGCGTACAATGTAACCTCCACCCCCTCCCCGCTCCCCACCCCCACCCCCTCCCCGCTCCCCACCCCCACCCCCTCCCTGCTCCCCATTTTTACCCCCTTTCTCGAAGCTTCACTCACGTTCTGCTTGGCCGGGACAGATTCGCTTTCTGGGAAGTCTGTCCCAGTGTCCCCCGTGAGGTGTGTGCACTAAGTTTGGCATTTGCCAGTTTTCAAGTTTCCTGGCCCCGTGCTGGAGTCACGCTACGGGGATGGGGGCGGGGCTACACGAGACGAGCGCGTCGCCGGTCATGGAGCTGCTGGGGCCTGTGAGCGGTGGCGCACGTGGCCTCGAGTCCAGCGGGGGCTGGTGGATCGCACACTTGTTGTGAACCTCCCCTTCCCGTGGGCGTCGAGGTGCCATACCCTGACTCGCCAGGAGAAGGCAGTACAGCAAGTGGACTAATGGTCATCTGCTGCCATCTGTTATGGGATAGAGTGTTGCTTCCTCACGTGTGTGGGGTTTTCTCTGGGTGCTCTGGTATCCACCAAGGTATAAACACTCATCATTAATTGGCTGAAAACAACTTAAAATCATAATGCAGGACCCTCCTGAAAAAGAGTCATACGACTCAGTGTGCCTCTCCTGGATAAATAAGTATTATGGTATTATTATAACATCTGAAAGAGCGAGTGGAAGGCCACTCACTGCCGTGTGGGTGAGTGCTCGCGGCTGACTGGGCGTGGCTAAGTAAAAGTGGGCAGGGCTCATGGAGGGAGGAGCCGAGTGATAGCTTTTCCCTCTCTACACCTCCCAGCTACGAAGTCTTTTTCTGAGGCCCAAGAGGCCACTCGAAGAATGTGAAATCGTCCTTGCTGCCTTTCCATTTGCACTGTGTGTTTAAAAAGACATTTTGTTTATGTGGAGGGACGGATATGGGAAAGAGCTGGATTGTCTGCTAAATTATTGAGTTACTTATATTTTCAATAAAGCAAATTATAATATTTTGTTATGTACGATTTAGTTTTGCGTCAAACTAAGACCTGTATTTAACAGAGAGAGGAGTGGTGGTCAATAAACATTGGCCAGTTCACCAGCATTGGTTCACCACAAGCAAATTCTGTACCAGTTTCAACGTCCAGTGTCTCATTACCAGAGTCGTTCTTGCTTGAAGCAATGCTGATGAACTTCCAAATATTTATAGGAAAGGAACCCCCCCCCCATCTGTTAAATATGGGTTCTAGTTCAATGTAAAACTATACAGTATAGAAGATGTGACACAGATATCGGAAAGAGGTCAATTGTCTGCTTATTTGGTTGCTTCTATTTCCTCCGACGAGGCAAATTGTTTTGTGTCTGTGATGCGAACAGACCTGGCCGACGTAACGCAGTCTCTCTCTCTCTCGCCCTCTCTCTCTCTCTCTCACGCTCGCTCTCTCGCTCTCTCGCTCTCTCACTCTCTCTCACGCTCATTCTCTTACACTCACTCACTCTCTCACGCTCGCTCTCTCGCTCTTTTGCTCTCTCACTCTCTCTCACGCTCATTCTCTTACACTCACTCACTCTCTCACGCTCATTCTCTTACACTCACTCACTCTCACTCTCTCTTGTGCCCTCGCGCACGCTCTCTGGGACGTGCTCTCTCGCATTCGCTCTCTCGCTCGCTCTCTTGCTCTCCCACCCTCTCGCTCTCGCTGCCTCGCTCGCTCTCTCGGGCCGGCTCTAACCCTGGCTGCTGGATCGAGTCCCTGGTCTCCCGTGGGTCCCCTGACCCAGTGCGTACAGCTGCGGACCCCATTAGGGCCGCCAGAGCGATATTCCTCGTGTTGCAAGCGTTTTATCACGCGAGGAGTCGCCAAATAGAGGCATTGGGAGGAGTTGATCAGCGGAGGGGGACGTTGCCCGATTGGCACAGCGTGCTTCTCGGGGTCGCGAGCCCCAGACCGAGCGGCTCGTGACCCCGAGAGGGAACTCTGACTGAAAGTAAAGTTTGGAGAGAAAATTATCTCTTGCGTTGCACTGGCAGTGATACAACCTCGACTTTTTATGTTTTCCTACCGACCCTGTGTAAGACGAATTTCGCGGAGTATTATGTTGATACTTTAATATTGTTGATGTGATTATCTTAACTCGACAAAGCTGTTATTTGGGTACAAACCGAGTTTGGGTGAAAATTAAGTGGGAAACGAGAAAAGTGAAATGAAAGTAACTGAACTCTGTTCGATGATGTTGCTGTTTGTTGCTGGCCGCTAGACGTATTTTGGCCCTTGGGCCCTGTGCTCTGCAACTGTATTTTAAAAAACGAGTGGTAGTGCCCCACATCTAGCACTGTATGTGTACGGCCCTTCATCGATCCACTGCTGGATGATGTAAACCTGCAAAGCTATTGATGATGCTTATGGTGGTGTTGTAATAGATGACTTGTTGAAAAAAATCAAGATAGGTGATAATGATGGCAATGGTTTAGATAATGTGTGTGGTGATTGTGGTGGTGTGCTTCAGGGTGAAGAGGGAGTGAAAAAAGCCCTGACCATGATTCGAGAAGAGCTTATTCTGGCAATGGCTCTTGCAGGTATGGCTACTTCTCAAACCCAACTCACCTATACCCCCTCACACCCCCACTCACCTACACCCCTCACACCCCCACTCACACTCCTCACCCCCCACTCACCTACACCCCTCGTACCCCACTCACCTACACCCCTCGTACCCCCACTCACCTACACCCCTCACACCCCTCACCCCCCACTCACCTATACCCCTCACACCCCCACTCACCTACACCCCTCACACCCCCACTCACCTACACCCCTCACACCCCCACTCACCTACACCCCTCACACCCAAGCCACACGTAGGCCACAGGCTACTCGTGACAGCTCAATGTTGTGACAGGAGCGAGATTCAGCACGAGAGGCCCGTAATGGTCACCAAGTAAAGCATCTCTAAGCCGGACTTCGGTTCAGGAGTGCAGTGCACTCACCACTACGCCACCACTCCACCCCTACAACAACAGACGATGACAATGATGATGGGCGGACTGGGAGCTGACGGCTGAGCCACCACTCACTCATATTAAGAGGAGTTGCCTTGGCATTCTGGGACATCCCATCGAGGAGTTGCGGTGTTCATCTCCGTCTTGTGATGTTGTGTTATCGTTGTGTCTCTGCCTACTGCGGTGCGCAGGCTGCCACTGCATCACCGACATCAACTCTTCTCTGCTTATGCGGGAAGTGTCCTGCACCGCCAAGCTCTAGAGAACGGGGTGGCATTGCTCCGTGTGGCTTCGTGCTGCCCATGGCCACGGCCTCTATGGTCCTTCACGCCACGGCACTCCGCGCTCTCTCACGTGCTCCTCTTCAGGCCAATCTCTCCGGCTCCGCGTATTCTCTGGTCGCCAGCCGCCGTCTGTGGCCGCCGTCTGTGGACTCAGGTGGAAGGTGCAACGGAGTCCACCTCGGGTTTTTCAGTTCCGTGTGCCGTCTACGTGCACAGCCCTGGACACAGTTCCCTGTTGCAGTCTCTTGTAGCCGGTAATGGCATCTGAAAATGTTATCAATTTTCCGGTTATCGTTTAACTTCCTTCTTGTGCACGGTGGTTGTCCATTCAAGTACTATGCAGTTTCAACCCCACTTAGCTTCCATGATCTGATGAGATTGGGCACGTTCCAGGTGATTTGGTCATCTCTGTACCTGGGTGCGTGATCTGGCATTTGGCTGCGTACAGGGAGACGAATTTATAATTGGAACACGGCGTGGTAATGAGCCAGTGTTGGGTGCCCACCTGACCAGTTCACCTGAGAATTCACTGCCATTGCATTCTAGCTGCTCAATCCATCTGCACGCGTTATCACCCGCGACTAGAAAACCCGAGGTGGAGTTTGTAGCCCCCTCAACCCGGAGTAACGAGCTCACACTGTTCATTGCTCACTCTTATCCCACTCACTCACCCGCTGTATCATTCACCCTTTCACCTCCACTCACTTTACTACCACTCACTCCGACAACCCAACCACTGGTCAGTGATTGCTCACTCTTGCACCACTTACCACTTTCGACACTACTCACTCTGCCAGCAGCACTCTCTCTCCACACCACTCACTCTCCACACCACTCTCCCACCACCACTCTCCCACCACCACTCTCCCACCACCACTCTCCCACCACCACTCATCGCTCAACTCTTTGTGTCACTCCCACCGATGGCTGCTTGCTCTCCCGCCCCTCGTCCACCATCAGCCCTCTGCCATGAACGCCACATTCCACCACCGTATTTCAAATGCGACAATATGGAGATTCATTTTGTCCCAGTTTTTTTATGATCTAAAATTAGATTTTGTAATTTATCGTTGTGTTTAATTGAAATTTCCGTCAAGCGCTGAATGAAATTGAATATGCACATTATATAAAGTCGATTACAGGGCTGTATTGATTAGTGTATTGTAATACATTTAGGGCGATTGTCTAATTGCGTTGATTTTGAAGGCCATATGTTGTGTGTGTGGAGATGGAAAGCACAATACCTCAGGACACTTTGGTCTGCCCCATGACCTGTCAGCCAACCTTGACCACACCAAGTGGCCTCAAGTGCACCTAGCCTGGCACAATCTCTGTGATGACGTTACTTCCACTGACTTGTATATGTGGATGAGTGGTGGCTATTGCTACTTGTGTAGGAAGTGGTGGCTGACGGTCGTGGATTGTACAATGGTACCACAAGCACGAGGGGCTACTCAGGCAGCACATCCACTCGGCCTTGTAATCTATCGACGTGCGAGCCATTTGATCGTACATCTCCACGCCGGTGATTAACACGGGACGGCGCGTAATCACAAATATGAAATTCGCCCACTGGTGGAGCTGAGAATGGGAAAGTAACGAATTGTGAAGACTGTCACGTGATGTGATCAACACCCATTGCCCAGCACAGAAAGAGAGGCTTTAGAAACACCTGCAGTGACATGCAATGGAAATTCCTGTGACAGATTTATCTTAAGGTTCCTATGTGAGGCAGAAAATACCGCATTTTTAAGCAATCAAATAATTTTAATGACGTTAGAAATGGCCTTATTGTGTTATTGGAAAAAGTAAGAAATATGCTAAAAAATCTTCATAAAAAATATTGCGACTCGCCCTGCGAGAGGAGGAACCTTCACCGGCGGTGCACAGGGAGAGCCGGGCCGGGCCGGCGTTCTACAGCGTGGCATCGCATCAGTGTGTGGCACCCTCGCCAGCCCTGTGCGGTTAACACCACCACCATCGTCACCACCACCGTCACCACCACCGTCACCACCACCACCATCACCACCATCACCCGAGCCACGTTCCGCCGCATCGCAGCGACCTTGCGGACCCGTGCCGGTTGGTGAAGGCTGGGAGCGTGGACGCACGGCACAACAATGGATGTTGCTGCGTTGCTCTCCTACTGCTCGTTACATAGCACGGAAACCGTCTGACAATCCCTGTTGGGCACGGTTGGTCAAATCCAAACATCGTCCAGGCTCAAACCTGCTTAGCTTTGGATATCTGGAGCGATCGAACGGGTTACAGGTGATTTGGTCATTTGGGGCGGTGGCCCTGCAGTGGCGTGTTCACCGCTCCTTGATGCAGAGGTTCGAATCCAGCAGACGTGCTGATTAATACTGCGGTTGTGGGCTAACCATAGAAATCTGTGCCTTCATTCGCCTTGTCCAAATTTGAAAAAAGTACCCGCAGACTATTCAATTAGAAAATTCATATTAATCATCGTCTGTTTAACACGTAGGCTGTGTGTATTATGAATAATCACCGTCTCCTACCTCGACATGCTGCAGGACCCTCCTGAAAAAGAGTCACGAGACTCACCAAGGTCTCTCTGGGTAAACAAGCAAAAACAATGGAGTGGATCAAACGTCACTTCTAGTTGACCTCGTTACCCAGCGGGTTGCTGGGAGTTGCCTGCGGTGAAAGTTGCCTGCTTGAGTTGCGTGCCTCGTGGGGCTGTGGGTGCGGTGGAGTTGAACTGGGTGACCCGGTCAGCACGAGTCGCCGGCTATCGCGCTGCGTGTTTACTCTTGACGCAAGGACCCAAGATAGTTTTAATGATGATGGAACTTGCAGTTTTGAAACCTCGACTCTTATCGGTTCATGAAGCCTTAGCGACTCGTGTCTGTGTGCGCGTCTTTCTGTGGACATTGGTGTGCGAGTGTTCGCAAATCGCACTTGCCCCGACAGTGTTCAGGCTATAAAAAGGGGGGAGTCTTTGAGGGGGAGTGGTGGTGCGCAGATTCACCCACTGTGCTACAAACCCGGTAGTCCAAGTTCGATTCCTAACTACGGCTAACATCAGTTGTGATTGAACAGTTTGGTGGCTGAGCGTGGTGCTGACCACACCCCACCCGCTTGCGCACGTTCCAGCCTGAAGAGGTGTTCGCTTAGAGCACTACAGGGGGATCATCGCCTGTGTCTAAACGAACGCCGTTGCACATCAAATGGTGTGCACTGTGTGTAAACTTGTATCTCGTCTGTGACCAAATTTGCCCTGAAGGCGCCCAACCTCGTCATATCGGCAGCTAAGCAGGTTTGAGCCTGGTTCGTGCTTGGATGGGTGACCGCCATGCACACCAGGTTGTTATAGGCGACGGGCTTGCTGTGGTGTTGTACCATACTTGTGCGCTCGCGCGTATGTGCTGCTCACAGATTTCATCAACCCGCGCGGGCCAGCGTGTGGTGGTGCTGGTGGTGCTGGTGGTAAAATATGGTCAAACAACCCCGCACGTGTTGTGTTTGCCGGACTCATGGGCGCGTTCGTGATGAGACCCTGAATGTCAAAACCCCAGGTCGTGTTGTCGAACGAAATGATGCCCTCCCAAAGGGCTGTGCGGCTGATGGCGTGTGTAAAAAAACATTCAATTATATTGGGGGACAGATTTGGGAACGCGGTTGTAAGATCGAAGCGGTCTCCCTCAGACCAAGTTGAGTGCTGGCGCAGATATTTGCGCCTGAATATTTATCTGATCGGCCCCATGCCTTTAGGGCAAATGCCACGCAAAACATCATTAATTGTGCTTAATCATCATCACCGCCATCATCGTCATCATCATCACCGCCATCATCATCACCATAGCTTATTTCGGAGTTCCACAATCATCAACATTACCAACCACGTGATTAATAGTCATAATCATCGCAATAGTCAACATCACCATCATTGGTTATGTTTTTCCTCCATGGTAATCGTGAGTATCTTCATCACCACTGTCAACTATTCATAACCTCTCAATGTGAGAACAACATGAATGTCATCATCACCACCATCGTCATTCCTCTCGAGTAGAGAAAACGAGTGCCACTGATTTTCCTACGGATTAACCAACCCTGCTGTAGGGACATGGAATTGCCACCACCAACTCAGTAATGTCATGGAAATGAATTTCAATTACGTGTGGAATTCTATGCGATCAGCGACTAAAAACTGCGAATACATCATAGCCACTCAATATCTTCATCATTACCATCCTCATCAGTCAGTCGTGGTCTAGCGCCTCTCCTGACTAAAGACATCCTCTCTGTGCCCGTCACCATTGCTCACCGCAGGGCTTGTAGGAGCCACTTGCATTTGAAACGAGGTCAGTTACTCAACCTACACGTGCATGCCTATCCCTTTTTGCAATTCCACCGTTGGATGATAACCTCCCCACGCAGTGGTAGTTTATGTCACCATACTTCACCATGATGGTCAGTCAGCGTAGGGTTCTGAAGAGGTGGGGGAAATTATAAGCGGGACCATAGAAGTGCAGTACAATAGTAATAGTGTTTTGTCTGTAGTGCACTCTGCTGACCACCACGTGTCTCCACAGGCTGTGTGCTTGGGTGTTGTGCGTGGTCGTCACCCAGCACGTGATTTGGTCAAATGCTCCTCAATATGTACGAATAAAATGACATTCCAGTATTTGCTGCTGCTGCTGCTGCTGCCGTTACATTGGCAGCGGTGCACAAGCATAACCACAACAAGTCACCAAAATCGTCAACAACACCGCGGTCTTAAAAGGAAAAATATATAATAGGCGACGTTTCGGGCAATGGCTGTGCTTCATACCACTTTGAATAAATGACGTGTAGTTAGTTCGAAATAAGTTGCGTTGCATTGTGAGGGACGACGTCCACCCCATCTCCCTCCTCCTCCACTCCCTCCTCCTCCACTCCCCCACTCCCCCACTCCCTCCTCCTCCACTCCCTCCTTTTCCACTCCCCCCTCCTCCACTCCCCCCTCCTCCTCCACTCCCTCCTCCTCCACTCCCTCCTCCTCCACTCCCCCCTCCTCCACTCCCTCCTCCTCCACCCCCTCCTCCTCCACTCCCTCCTCCTCCACCCCCTCCTCCTCCACTCCCTCCTCCTCCACTCCCTCCTCCTCCACTCCCTCCTCCTCCACTCCCCCCTCCTCCACTCCCTCCTCCTCCACTCCCTCCTCCTCCACTCCCCCCTCCTCCACTCCCTCCTCCTCCACTCCCTCCTCCTCCACTCCCTCCTCCTCCACTCCCTCCTTTTCCACTCCTCCACTCCCCCCTCCTCCTCCACTCCCCCCTCCCCCACTCCCTCCTCCTCCACTCCCTCCTCCTCCACTCCCTCCTCCCCCACTCCCTCCTCCCCCACTCCCTCCTCCTCCACTCCCTCCTCCTCCACTCCCTCCTCCTCCACTCCCTCCTCCTCCACTCCCTCCTCCTCCACTCCCCCCTCCTCCACTCCCCCCTCCTCCTCCATTCCCTCCTCCTCTACTCCCTCCACTCCCTCCTCCATTCCCTCCCCCTCCATTCCCTCCCCCTCCACTCCCTCCTCCACAACCTCCATCGCCTCCCGCCGGGCCCCCGCCGACCGGGTGATCGCTCCTCCCCCCCCCCCGTGCTGGCGCTCCCCCTGAGTGGCGTGGCTGCAGCGCTGGCTCACCGCCGCACGGGGTGACTCGGCACTCGCCCGCGTGCTCCTCCACCACGAGCACGAAGGCGGCTGCGTGACTCCCACACTCAGATGGCCGACGCGGCAGCGCTGCGCCCACTCTCTCGCGCACATCGCCTCCTCCCCGTGCAGTCGCACACCACACACATCGCAGACACCACGCCGATGTTCTACCCACACACACAGAAATCACACTGCACCGACACTCTGTACTCAAGTTTATTAACAACTACACTGCCTGGGGTGAATATTTTGCGAGAAGAGCTTGGCCTAAGTCTGCCTAAGAACTCAGTCACTCAGACGTCCTGCCACGTCCCTCGAAGCTGCACTCACGCTGCGGGAGTCGGAGTGAGAGGACGAGAGAAAACTTCACCTGTCGCTGCCTCGTAGCGGCACCCGCTGGCATCACACGGACGCTGCGAGCGGCTCGAGGAGGCAGGACGGCAGGGGGAGGGTCTAGACGGCCCGGAGGTTGAAGACCAGAGCCCAAAATCGTCCCGGGTTACTCTTTTTATTCCCTTAACCTCAAAGGCCCGGGGTGCCATTGCACCGCGCGGCCAACCTGCGGTCACCACCCCCCCGTCACCGCGTCCTCCCTCGAGTGCTGCGCGGTGACAGCGGCGGCCACCCATCGTCCCTCGTTGCCCATTGCCTCGAGGGGCTCTTGCGCCTTCGCTTGCCTAATATTCCGCCCTCCGTCCTCCCCCCAATGTCGCGAGTAACTCATTGCGGTTGGCCCAGGGAACCTTGTCATTCTGCGCCCATACAATTTCAAACCAATTTCATGGCATCGCAATGTAACAGTCGGCAAATCTCCAGGCACCGGGAAACCGTGGGACTTCCCCTCTAGGGGCCCTTCGGATTAAAACCCGACGTGCCAGGCACTCCCCCGCCGGAACACGACTACGTGGGTGCGAGTGCTGCGTGTGTGCTGCCTGTGCTCAGGGTGGGGGTAGTGGACAGCCGCGGCGCTTGCGGAGTTACTCCGCGGCCGTGGCACCGCAGCGTCTCCGCCTGTTTGGCGGACGCCTTGGCGCAGCGCGCCGTTGCTCTCCGCGTTTCTCAAGACGTGAACATTGCTCACTGGTCATTGCACAAGCACAGAACTTTTTTACACATTTTAACAGCAACAAACATTTTTTTACAAGCAACCATTCCAGCCAGTGTCGCGCTTTGTATAAACACTGAGAGGAGCGCGGAATTTGGCCAACAAAGCGGTTCCAAGACATACGGCGTCGCTCAGTTTAACGGAGCGAACAGCGAACGAGAAGACGTCGCCTTCTACCGTTGTTGATGTTCTCCACACACCGCTAGCGATGATTACGTAGTGTTCTGTATTGAGATGTTATTTAAAAAAAAAAGTGTATTCACGGCTACATCTCGGTATGCGAACGGAGTTGCTCTCGCTGCCACTGGACAGCAGCTGAGGGCGCTGCTGCATCCCGTGCTCAGCAGAGCTGGGGGCACGGGATTGCGCCTGTCCGTAGCAGAACGCGTGGGCTGCGTGTGCGTGGTTGTGCACATGTATGGGGAGCGGTAGTGTCGCGGTTAGCGCGCTGCGCTACGAACTCAGCGACCCGAGTTCGATTTCCGTTCACGTCCAACACCATTGACGACTATTTGAACCGATCCTGGGCCTCACCTCGGTCCACTCAGCCTCAAATGAGTACCTGGTGCGATGCGTAAACATCGCCAATAGGGAGACGGGCGGCCGAACGGGGTTCTGGCCACCCAGCCCTGGCGTGTGCCGTCTCGGCCTTCATTGGTGCTCGCAAACAGCACTCGCCCTGACACGGTGTGTGGATGTGTGTGGATGTGTGTGTCTGTGTCTCTCTGTGTGTGGATGTGTGTGTCTGTGTCTCTCTGTGTGTGGATGTGTGTGGATGTGTGTGTCTGTGTCTCTCTGTGTGTGGATGTGTGTGTCTGTGTCTCTCTGTGTTTGGATGTGTGTGGATGTGTGTGTCTGTGTCTTTCTGTGTGTGGATGTGTGTGGATGTGTGTGTCTGTGTCTCTCTGTGTGTGGATGTGTGTGGATGTGTGTGGATGTGTGTGTCTGTGTCTCTATGTGTGTGGATGTGTGTGTCTTTGTCTCTCTGTGTGTGGATGTGTGTGGGCAGTTGGAGGCAGTCGCCCTCCAACAACAACAGCGGAGGGTAGAGGAGCGACGCTCACAACGAGCCGAGCGCCGAACGGCTAAAATGAAGTTGGCACAGTAGGGGGCACAGGTGGTGCACCTTCCCGTCATCTCAGTCAACCCCATGGCACCTGGGTCTGTGCCTTGACTGCCTGCCAGCGAGCCGTCGACACTTCACGGGACCTCAGAGTGCACCTGGCCTGGCACAAGCCCCGTGGTGACGTCCTGCCACTTGCTTACACACGCACCAGGCACACTGCAAAACTTGAAAAATAAACAAATTTTAGTAATTTTAATGAGCAGCTAAATAATGTGGATATACTCATCCCAGCCATATGAATGTGGGATTTTCAAAGGCTGTGAATAGAAGATGAGCATCGCCACAATGTTCATTGGAGCAGGAAAACACTTAAACTTGTACATTTGAACTAAATAAACAACTTTAAACACTTTCAATAAGCAGCTTTAACACTTTCCGTAAACATGTTATACTTCCAATAAATTACTTTAAATTATTTCAGTTACCTTTGTACACTCGCAGTAAACAACTTTCGATATTTTCAATAAACAGTTTCAACCGACGTCCGGCGCGTATCAACAGAGCGTAGCTCTTGGGAGTGTGACTCCCCGCGATGAGCCCAGGACCAGCGCTCACAAGACCCAAACTGGGCGTGGGTTCTGGGTGATAGCGGCCCTCACTTTAACCCCACACCAGAATTACAAAGCAGGCAATTCGCATCCTTCCATATCCGTCCCTCCGCTTTAAAATATATATTTTGACACATCCCATCCGCCACACGGCCCTTCCGTTCTGGGAGCGCATAATTTCAGCAGCATTGGTTCAACAAAATCAAAACCCTGGACCGGTTTAGACATTCAGTGTCTCGTCAGAAGAGTCAATTCGAGTGGCTTCGCGGCATTGAGAAGACGAACAACTCCCACTTTCCGTGCGGGTGTCGAGGTCGCTTGCTCGGGTATGGCAGTACAGCAAGTGGGTTCATTTCCATCAATGTGCATTAGGTGTTACCCCTTGCACAGGCAGGCTTTCTCCGGACACTCCACTTTACTCCCACATTTTTCAGATGCTCATTCCTGGAGTTGCCCAAGCTCCCAACATAGGACCACAGAGCTTGGGCAAGCGTTGGCACCGGTCCTGGCTGCCCTTGAGCTGTTTTCTGTGGTTCCCTGCGCCTCTGGATCGTCATCTCTTGCTGTGAATGAACGGATGTGCGCGTTACAAATCATGTGTGCCTCGTATACTTCTGTTGTGGATGCCCACGATCGATGTGCAATTCCTTCCGGTGGGCAATCGGAGGACTCCTCGTGTTCGCTAAGGCATTTGATACAAGCTGACATTGGTGGATTATGCCACTCAATATCCGGAGACAACCCCGCTTGTTTTGTTCGTATTCATCCAGATCTCGATAGTAAAATAAACAAAACAATGCATTATAGCCCAGGAAGTAGACCAACTCTCATAAGACATAGAGGGAGTTCAGGATGTCACAATTGAAAAGGTCGACATTGTCCTGTGATGTATGGAACGGGGGAAAGCTGCCCTACCAGATACGTTAACTGTGGACATCATCAGAGACGCGGCACCAACTGCTGGAATAAAACCAGAGGACTTGTCCAAACAATGTTTGTGCAAAAATGATGCCGCAATCATTCCGTGTCTTTGTCTTGTGCAGTGGTTCACGAGGCTGCTGTTCCTGGCTATGTTGCACGATATCGATTCCCAGCCACGGCTAACATCAGTGGCGTTTGGCATCTGAACCTGCCTTGGATCTGCCTTCGGTCGACTCAGCTTTCAAGGTGAGGCCTTGGCACGGTGTATGCACATCAGCACAGTGGAAAAAAAGGTGCTGTCGGGCGTGCGTTGTACTCAGCCACGCCAATCCCTCATGTGCCGTTGAAAGGTGCTCGCTAACTATACTTACCCCTACGATCTGTAAGGCTAAACGGAATATTTATGTCTTTGTGTGTCTGTATGTGTGTGTGTTCTTAAATGCGGAATGCTGATGTGTGCGTTTTCGATGCATAATAAAGCCGAATGTCTTGTTGTGCACGCGTGCGTCTATGTGGACATGACACAGATCCCGTAGAAATCCGCGGAAGCCCTGAAAACCCATCTGGGCACAGAGACGCAACCCCTCCGTTGCTGCCATCACCACTGTCTGGGGAAGTTCTGGAGACCATCGCACATCTCCATCGCTTCCTTCTTTCTGTCAGATCGAGCAATTGGTGCACTGGCCAATTGACAAGACATCTGTGTTTGCGTGGCAGAAATGTCCTTGTACCGAGACCTGATACCAGTCGTGTGTAGAACATTATTGATGTGTAGGTGATAGTGTTAGTAGACATAGGTTGACTGAGAAACACGTCCTGGTGTGAGCTGTTGAAAAGTTGGCGATCCTAGGTGGGGGCCATGAAAGGAAATCCATTTCTACGAATGCTAGACGGACCAAATTTAACTTCTGATCATCCTGAGGATGCTGAGTGAGCAGCATAATTGACCCCATCTCGACAACAGCGTCGTTGTCCCCACTATGTAACCTGTCCATCACTCGATGTAAGAAGCCATCTATTGGGGCAATGGTCCTTCATCAGAGCAAAGAAACGAGCCACTTCCAAACTCCCAGTCGCCTAACATCATTTCACTTTCACGGCACGGGATGGCTCAATGCTGTATCCACGCTGTCTTCGCTCGAAGCTTGCAGGGCCATTCCCCTCAACGTAAACTCTGAAATCATTCGCAGAACCTTTGCCCGTCCTGGGTCACAGGCGTCCGCGCAGGGCCACAGGGGGCGTCTGACCTCACGCGCTGGACAGTGTGAGGTGTTGATCGGTGCGGGGTACGGTGGCGTGGATGATCGACTGTGAATTAACACCCGGAGCTGTGAAACACCACCGTGACCACGCGGCCGGCAACGGGCAGCAGCACCCCACACGGCCCCTGAGTGACCACGTGGCAGGATAGCAGAGGGCGAGCCCAACCAAGAAGCTTCCAGTCGCGAATGCTTTGCAGTTGTATTCAAAATTACGAGAATTTTAAAATAACTACGGTTAAGAAATAAAATAACGCCGTTCGTCGGACGGTCTTGACGCAGCTCCTGTCGTTTCACTCCACCGCAGTAGATCCTGTGTCTCCACGAGTGACCAACAAATCTCGACGGGAAGATGAGATCGTGACCACACATCGCAACAATGTAATCGTGTAGGAGTGAACCACTACACCCAGAGCAGCATCCTCTTTGCTGTGCTGCCCACCTGCTAATCACCTCGCCATCTACTCAAGCACACGACACAGCGATCTCTACGTGATCCGCCAACCCTGTCCGGCTCGAGCCTGCTGCGGGTTACGCACTAAACGATAGAAAAAACAATTGCGCTCAGTGTCCGGTGCAAGGTCAAGGAATGTGGAACTTCCGCGTATTTCTTCTCCTGGCCATGATTCACCAACAGCAGCTGCGCCGAGGACCACGGGCTGGCGATGGTTCGGGCGCTCTTTGTTTCAAGCCGCGCCGGGCGCTCTGGGACGACGTGGAACTGCTGACGAAACACTCCTTGAGCCTCACTCTCGACCCCCCCCCCCCACTCTTCTCCTCTCTCCGTTCTCCCTGATGAGCAAAACACCCCCACCCGCTCAATCGCCCGCCTCGAAAATATTTCTGCCTGGATAAATAAATAAGTATGCAACGATATAGTAGTGGACGTACTTCGTGGGTATGTCGACGACCAGGAGGATCGTCTGAGTCGACCTACGGGAGTCCCAGGACCAGCGATCTTCACGGACGTCGCCGTGAAGATCGAGAATCGAACTCGAGTCGCCGCCCTCCACAGCAAAGACAAAGATCCCCCGTATATCATTAACAAACTGTTGGGGAAAGTGCCATTAGCGAGTACCTATGAAGTCCGGAACGGTACACGAGGGGGTGGGTGGCCAGCACCACGTCCGTCTGACCGCCTTTGTCCACCGGCGGTGTTATGTACATATCGCACTGGGTACTCATTTGGGGCTCAGTCGACCTAGGGAAAACCCAGGACCGGTTCAGATAATCACCAGTGGTGTTGGCCGTGAACGGGACTCGAACTCAGGCCTCCGGGCTCGTAGCGCAGCGCGCTAACCGCTGCACCACCGCTCCCCCCCACAGCACGCACACAAAGGTCCCCCGCATACGCAACACGAAGTGTGGGGAGCGGCAGAGCGACACATCCGATGCAAACCGACCCTGGCCTCACCCTGGGTCAACTCGGCATCACAAAGTACCTCGTGTGTTGGACAGGCAACGTGGGTCCTGGCGGCCTCCATTTGTCACACAAAATACTAGCAGATATTCCCCGTGTCTTTCTAAGTCTCTGTGTCGATGTCTCTGTGTCTCTGTGTCTCTCATGTGTCTCTCTGTATATTTATTTGTCTCTCTGTCTCTCTCTGTGTCTCTCTGTGTTTATATCTCTGTGCCTTCTCGTGCTGCGTGGGTCGCGCAGCTGCTGTGAGTTTGTAGCCCCGCGCTGTGTACATTGGCCGTGTGTGTGTGCACGTGTGTGTGTGTGCGTGTGTGTGTGCGGGTGTGTGTGTGTGTGCACGTGTGGACAGTGTGTGTGTGCACGTGTGTGTGTGTGCGGGTGTGTGTGCGTGTGTGTGTGTGGGTGTGTGTGTGCACGTGTGGACGTGTGTGTGTGTGCACGTCTGTGTGCACGTGTGTGCGTGTGTGCAGCCACTGCAGCCTCTGTGTGGTGGGGAGCCGTGGCGCAGTGGTTCGCCGCACTGCGTTGCGAACCCGGCAACTTTAATTCGATTCCCGCTCACGGTCAATAGCAGTGGCGGGATATGTGAACTGGTTCTGGGCTCCCCTATGTTTACTCGGCCTTAAATAAGTATCTGTTGCGGGTTATAAACATCAGCACTAGACAGGCGGCCGGGCGTGGTGTTGGCCACCCACCCCTCGTGCATCGTGTCGGGCAATACCGGTGCTGCTCGCTCACAGTAGAGAAGGGGCCAATTGTAGAAGCCATCGCGTCGCAGCCTGACAAAGATCCCCCGTATAGCATTAACAAACTGGTCTTGTGTCGATTGAACATCCTATCCGGGTAAAAACAAACATATATCGTTTGTTTATTCTGTCTCGTACCCGAAACGTAACATTTGCAAATGTAAGGTGTTTAAATTGTAAACCCATTGATTATTCGCGCACCGATTCAGCGAGTGTGCCTTGAACAGCAGAATCGATTTTAATCGGTGGAAGTTTACACGACGAGAAATTGTTAAAGATTGTTATGACTGTGCCGATGCAATTGAAACGCATGGCGGATGAAAATGATTATGTTGGAGGCTTCCTCCGTCAAATAAAGTTTACGGTGAGTGACGCTCCCGTAACGTTACATGTGACGTTACATGTATGTCGGTGAGCGCTATGACCCCCCCTCCACCCCCACAACTCGTATGCCCCCCACCCCGTCCAGCCAACACCCCCGCACCTCCGCAAGCTCGCGGGAGTCGGAGCCGAATTCCTCTCGCTCTGAATGCAGCAGCAGCAGCGGCGGCAGCCGCCACTGCCTCATCAGCAGAATCTCGGCCCCCATCCCACCCCACGGAGCCCCCTGCCCCCACTGCCCTCCACTGCCCCCCACTGCCCCCCACTGCCCCCCACTGCCCCCCACTGCCCTCTCCCCTCCTCCGCCAAGGAGCCCACGCTGCGTGCACCCAGAACGCTTTTATCGCGATCGTAATTCGCCGCAGACGCGGGGTTGGCAGAGAGCGCTACACAGGCTCACGCACGCACACAGCAGCGTGAACACTGCACACAGCAGCGTGAACACTGCACACAGCAGCGTGAACACTGCACACAGCAGCGTGAACACTTCACACAGCAGCGTGAACACTTCACACAGCGTGAACACTTCACACAGCAGCGTGAACACTTCACACAGCGTGAACACCTCACACAGCAGCGTGAACACTTCACACAGCAGCGTGAACACTGCACACAGCGTGAACACCTCACACAGCAGCGTGAACACTTCACACAGCGTGAACACTTCACACAGCAGCGTGAACACTTCACACAGCGTGAACACCTCACACAGCAGCGTGAACACTTCACACAGCAGCGTGAACACTGCACACAGCAGCGTGAACACTTCACACAGCAGCGTGAACACTTCACACAGCGTGAACACCTCACACAGCAGCGTGAACACTTCACACAGCAGCGTGAACACTGCACACAGCAGCGTGAACACTTCACACAGCAGCGTGAACACTTCACACAGCGTGAACACTTCACACAGCAGCGTGAACACTTCACACAGCAGCGTGAACACTGCACACAGCAGCGTGAACACTTCACACAGCGTGAACACTTCACACAGCAGCGTGAACACTTCACACAGCAGCGTGAACACTTCACACAGCGTGAACACTTCACACAGCAGCGTGAACACTTCACACAGCAGCGTGAACACTGCACACAGCAGCGTGAACACTTCACACAGCAGCGTGAACACTTCACACAGCGTGAACACCTCACACAGCAGCGTGAACACTTCACACAGCAGCGTGAACACTGCACACAGCAGCGTGAACACTTCACACAGCAGCGTGAACACTTCACACAGCGTGAACACTTCACACAGCAGCGTGAACACTGCACACAGCAGCGTGAACACTGCACACAGCAGCGTGAACACTGCACACAGCAGCGTGAACACTTCACACAGCAGCGTGAACACTGCACACAGCAGCGTGAACACTTCACACAGCAGCGTGAACACTTCACACAGCGTGAACACTTCACACAGCAGCGTGAACACTTCACACAGCAGCGTGAACACTGCACACACAGCGTGAACACTGCACACAGCAGCGTGAACACTGCACACAGCAGCGTGAACACCTCACACAGCAGCGTGAACACTTCACACAGCAGCGTGAACACTTCACACAGCGTGAACACTTCACACAGCAGCGTGAACACTGCACACAGCAGCGTGAACACTGCACACAGCAGCGTGAACACTTCACACAGCGTGAACACTTCACACAGCAGCGTGAACACTGCACACAGCAGCGTGAACACTGCACACAGCAGCGTGAACACTGCACACAGCAGCGTGAACACTTCACACAGCAGCGTGAACACTGCACACAGCAGCGTGAACACTTCACACAGCAGCGTGAACACTTCACACAGCAGCGTGAACACTGCACACAGCAGCGTGAACACTTCACACAGCAGCGTGAACACTGCACACAGCAGCGTGAACACTGCACACAGCAGCGTGAACACTTCACACAGCAGCGTGAACACTGCACACAGCAGCGTGAACACTTCACACAGCAGCGTGAACACTTCACACAGCGTGAACACCTCACACAGCAGCGTGAACACTTCACACAGCAGCGTGAACACTGCACACACAGCGTGAACACTGCACACACAGCGTGAACACTGCACACAGCAGCGTGAACACTGCACACACAGCGTGAACACTGCACACACAGCGTGAACACTGCACACACAGCGTGAACACTGCACACAGCAGCGTGAACACTGCACACACAGCGTGAACACTGCACACAGCAGCGTGAACACTGCACACAGCAGCGTGAACACTGCACACACAGCGTGAACACTGCACACACAGCGTGAACACTGCACACAGCAGCGTGAACACTGCACACAGCAGCGTGAACACTTCACACAGCAGCGTGAACACTTCACACAGCGTGAACACCTCACACAGCAGCGTGAACACTTCACACAGCAGCGTGAACACTTCACACAGCGTGAACACCTCACACAGCAGCGTGAACACTGCACACAGCAGCGTGAACACTGCACACAGCAGCGTGAACACTGCACACACAGCGTGAACACCTCACACAGCAGCGTGAACACCTCACACAGCAGCGTGAACACTGCACACAGCAGCGTGAACACTGCACACACAGCGTGAACACTGCACACACAGCGTGAACACTGCACACAGCAGCGTGAACACTGCACACACAGCGTGAACACTGCACACACAGCGTGAACACTGCACACACAGCGTGAACACTGCACACAGCAGCGTGAACACTGCACACACAGCGTGAACACTGCACACACAGCGTGAACACTGCACACAGCAGCGTGAACACTTCACACAGCAGCGTGAACACTGCACACAGCAGCGTGAACACTTCACACAGCAGCGTGAACACTTCACACAGCGTGAACACCTCACACAGCAGCGTGAACACTGCACACAGCAGCGTGAACACTTCACACAGCGTGAACACCTCACACAGCAGCGTGAACACTGCACACAGCAGCGTGAACACTTCACACAGCAGCGTGAACACTTCACACAGCAGCGTGAACACTGCACACAGCAGCGTGAACACTTCACACAGCAGCGTGAACACTGCACACAGCAGCGTGAACACTTCACACAGCAGCGTGAACACTGCACACAGCAGCGTGAACACTGCACACACAGCGTGAACACTGCACACAGCAGCGTGAACACTTCACACAGCAGCGTGAACACTTCACACAGCAGCGTGAACACTTCACACAGCAGCGTGAACACTGCACACAGCAGCGTGAACACTGCACACACAGCGTGAACACTGCACACAGCAGCGTGAACACTGCACACAGCAGCGTGAACACTTCACACAGCAGCGTGAACACTTCACACAGCAGCGTGAACACTGCACACAGCAGCGTGAACACTTCACACAGCGTGAACACTTCACACAGCGTGAACACCTCACACAGCAGCGTGAACACTTCACACAGCAGCGTGAACACTGCACACAGCAGCGTGAACACTTCACACAGCGTGAACACTTCACACAGCAGCGTGAACACTTCACACAGCAGCGTGAACACTGCACACACAGCGTGAACACTGCACACACAGCGTGAACACTGCACACACAGCGTGAACACTGCACACACAGCGTGAACACTGCACACAGCAGCGTGAACACTGCACGCCGCCTGAGCTGGAGTAGACGGATAGGCGCTCGTGGCGAGCGCGTATCGAGGCACTCGCGCGAGACGACGGCATCATGGCGCAGTGTGTCGTTCGTTGTACAATACAACAAAAGTGCGGAAGTGTTTGTAGTAGAGGTTGTTTTGTATTAGATCGCGTAAATGTGTCGTTAAACCCGCCACCACCCTACACAGCAAACCAGTCAGGGTTATCACGTAACCAAAACATGCCAATTCGTTACTACACTATGGGGACCTCATTTGCCATTAAAAATATGATAATTGGTTCTTTACCCTTCTATCTGGCAACAAAACTGACACCTTTTTGCAAGGAGTCATGTTTGCATAGACCGCAATACCTGCAGTCATAATACAAACAAAAGAACATAACTCTGATAGTGCACATTATCAGAGTTATGTTCTTTTGTTTGTATTATGACTGCAGGTATTGCGGTCTATGCAAACATGACTCCTTGCAAAAAGGTGTCAGTTTTGTTGCCAGATAGAAGGGTAAAGAACCAATTATCAATTCGTTACTAGTTCAGCACAACGGTGTCTTGGAGAGTAAACCCACACGGTTTCCAAAACGCTTTTGGTTATGAAAGCCTTGGCATGTTTTCTTCACGTGACAAACATGACCAATTAGCCCACACACCTCTCTGACAGAGATATTGGTCGCGAAAGGCGACGTACAGCTGAGGCGGAGTGGTGTTCACCGCTGCGACGCGGGGGTCATTCTGAGCGGCGGACTTGACGGATGTCTTAGCTGGCAGCGATTCGCGTCATTGGTTGCATAGAGATGATTGCAGATCACAGAGCTGCAGTGATGAGAATAATCACGGTAGGATTACGTTGAGTGAACTGCAATTCGGACGGTAAACTGGAGTTTAAGAGCACAACAAAACGATACTAATATCGCGATAACCATCATATCGTGACAGCGAATATCGTCTCGTATCGTGAAACATGACGTCGATTGCTATGGAACAATCCGCTCCCCTTCAACTCGCCACGAGCCACGAGGGGGCAAGTTGCGGAGCGACAAGAGGAGACGTCAGCGCAGAGCTAAACTCCGAGTTCGATTCCCACTCATGGCCACTATCAGTGGTGTCAATATCTCACCGCCGGAGAGACAAAGACGGCCCGGCGTGTCGCTAACCGTATCACACAGCCATGTGCCATGTTGGCCCTCACCATGGGTGCTCGTTACCAGCACTTGCACCAACAATCTGTTTAGGATATAGGGGGGATTCTTATCTTTGGGTTTTGAGAGAGCTTCAGTATCAGAGGGCGCGTTTCAAAGAGTTTGCGTTGGGTTTCTAGAGCAGCAGGAGGGATCCGGGAGAGCTCTAATGAGGGAGAAGTCGGAGCGCATGGATGAGGTGAGAGATGAGTTGGTGGTGGTGGTGGTGGTTGTTGCGGATTCCAGTCTTGACACAATGCGCCCTCCCCGTCTCTCCGCGATGGTGATGCTGTCTCTCTCTGCGCCTGCTCTGGCTTCCATCACGCCCTGCTAAAACATTCACACACCAATTGTTGTTGCCTATCTCGTTGCAATCATCCCTCCGCGTCCTCGCCCGGGTTGATGCATTATGGATGGCAGCTCGCACTCACAGGTGTGTTGTGTACTTCCCAGGTGTGGGTTGTGTACCTCACAGATGAAATTAAATAAATAAAAAACAGAAGCGAGACCCTTGCAGATGGACGGCTGATACACGAGTCTGGAACTTGGTTGATGAGCAAAATAATAAATGTAATCGCCGAGATCAGGGACGGATTCAAGTGCTGGGAGGCCACGCCTCAAGCGGCACCGAGGCAATGGTAGAGTGGCGCTGTGGCTGACGGCGAGTCCAAGGTATGCCGAGGCACTTCCAAGCTTTAACGAGGGCCAGAGGTGTTGTGGCTGTTTGAGGCCGTGACAACGTTGAGGAACGTCGAGTAAACGGGAAGGAGGCGGATTGTCAATTGCCGATTTATATATTGTGACTTACTAAGAGCTGCACTGTAACAACGCAGAGAGAAAGTACGGTGGTGGTGGTGGTACAGACTGCAAGCGTGGTGCTTAAAGGACATTCAGACCGTAACGAGGGGAAGGCCTGACGCCAGGAAGCACTCTCGTACAAAAACAAATTGGAAGCTGTTTGTTGACTGTGAAAGTTACGATATCTCTCAAAACTTGGTTGGGATTTGACTCAGCCCATCATCTCGCATTTTGTGGTAAAGTCGTCAGTGTTGTCATATGGATAGACTCGTCCCCCACTATTGGAATGAGGATATTCACCACTGGCTCATTTGAGCAGCAAATCACTGCCCATAGTGAACGTGCTCCGCCATCGAAGCCAACCGCGTGCAGAGGGCCAGCAGCGCGCTCTCCGCATCAAGGGCTCTCTGGAGAGCGCCAGCGAGGAGACCAGATGGATGCATCGAGTGAGCAGATCCAGATGAGCCAAATGAACTTTAGTCTTCATTTTGTATATTCAGTTAGCATATACATATTGCGTGTATATATTGCTGAAAAAACATATGGCATGCATTTTTGTCACTGTGCCAAGTCCTCATCTCATCAGTCCGACTCCCATACAGCGTTGTCAAGACACATTTTCTGAGCACAGGTTCAAACGTGCAAGCCGTCAAAGTTGTGACAGATAGGAGTCGACGCGTTTCATGAATCGCGCAAGGTGACTAAGGCTCCGGGGAGAATAGACGAGGTGGGAGGAAGCTCCAATTGAAAGAGTGAGGGGGAAGGAGTAAACCATATTTCACCAGGCTGCTGGTGAGTGCGGGTTTGTTCAGACATACTTGATAGTAGCCTTGGTGAGGAATTGAACTGGGGTTTATCCGGATCATCACGGTGTGCTATCACGGCGCAAATCGCTTCTCACTCCAATGTCTCGTTGCTCACCATTGCTTCAGTCTGCACGACTGACGTCAGTGCAATGTGCAAGGATGACCGGCCAGGTCAGGTGGCACAGGCAATAAAGTCAGCGGCTCGTAAAATAAAGTATGAAAAGTTTAAATTGTGGCGGTGGGGGGGGGGGGGGGTTGACTCGGCTCATCATCGCCCCTCGGTCGATACAACAGACGGCACTGAGTGGAGAGGAGGTCAACAGTGGTTCTCCTGTGGGTAGACGCGTCACCGCCATAAGAATGTGGAATTTTCACCACGAGCTAAATTATGTAAACAGTAGATGCGCACGGCCTCAATGTTCGTTTGGGCTGGACACCCGGTCACTGTTCACTGGAGCTGGACACCCTTTACATGTTCAAGGATGGTTGAGCGGAAGGATCCACGATGGTTAAGTTGCTTGCAAGAATTGACTTAAAGAAAATACAAGGAACAAAGTTGGGAAGGTTGAAATGGCTTTGGTTTACAAATTCTGAAATTGGCAAACACTACTCGGTTCAGATTAAATATTTATCAAAACCATCTGTTTTGAATTACATACTTTTCCCCCAATGAACTCCGGCACCTTTGATTAGCACGGTTGTTTACGTACGGTGCGAAAGAAGTCCATCGTACATACATAGAACAGTGCTGATTTTGTTGTATGTTTTAGTCGCTGGGAACTGACCTCGATAGAGAACCGGACGGGCTTCTGCCCGCTCCGTGGCCACTTGCCCAGCAGGGGGCGCCCTCGCGCCGCGTGACGTCGGTGCCGTCACCAATCGCGGTGACGTCGCCGCTGGGGAGACGAAGGTCGTCGGACGTGGTGGTGCCCCCCCCCCCCCTCGTGCGCCGTACCGGCTTTTGTAGGTGCCCGCTAACAGCACTTGCCCCAACAGTTTGGTGATGTGAGCACGCCTGTAGCCGGCAGCTGCCGCTGTGGTTGTCATGGTTTGCACGCTGGGTTTGCAATCCAGAGGTCACCGGTCAATGTCATCTTCTGGCGCGGCAGTTGAAACATTGGGATTGAGTCTGGAATTGTCAAGCGTATTGAGTTGATGGTGTTTTCAGCCTGGTCACCAGTGATTAAAAAGAAAAACAACGTAGCATTCATAAGGGTTTTCATTCAGCATATTTAGACTCTGAGGATGACATATTTCCATTTTATTGACATGTGACAAACACTCTTTGCAGGACGTATCAAAGTTGTGTCTGCTGTGTCCGTGGTTTTAACCTGTCCTCTGCTCAGCACGATGCCGACTCCACCTGTTTCGTGGGAATGGTGATCGGTCACCCAGGGCTCATCCCTGCTTAGCTTCTGAGGTTTGACGAGATGAGCAACTTCCCGGGGGATTTGGTCATCGCCAATTACAAAAGCGGTGTGATAAACGTCCCGGCCCAGATTGCACTGCCACTTCACTCGGGTCGGCCCTGTCGTGCGTGTCACACAATGAGATACAAATACGCCACTGACATAATTTCAGTGGAAATAATTTGTGCAATTTTCCGAGGCCTCAAATTCTCTACACGTGAGAACAATTTATAAAACCACTCCGAGTCCCACCCAGGATTAAAAACAGACATGGGAGGCGCTGGCACGGTGCCCCGATACGAACATTACCGCATTAACCCGTCACCCCCCCCCCCCTCGCACCGCGGCGTAACCTCATTACCCCCATCGAGCGATGCCGATGGCTGGACCGCCCTGAATTTCCCGGAGTGTGCCCGACCTCGTCAAACAGGCCTTGTGCCTGCCCGGTGCTCGGATGAGAGATCACCCGGGATAGCCAGCTGTTGTACGCATGGGCTGTGATGTAGCCATAAGATGACAGTGCAGAAATTGATCATTAAATCCATTCACACTCCACATTACGATCCATACTGCACAATATGCTCCACACGCCACTCCATACCCCACGACACTCCACACTGCACCCATCTACAGCCCTAGCCGGGCGGTGGTGGCTATGCACACGCCCTGAAGTTCGGCGTGTGGAGGTAGCGAGGCTTGGTGGATCGCACAAATGCTGTGAAACTCCTTTCCCGTGGGCGTCGAGGTGCCATACCCTGACTCGTCAGGAGAAGTCAGTACAGCAAGTGGACTAATGGTTATCTGCTTCCATCTGTTATGGGATAGATTGTTGCTCCCTCTCACGTGTGTGGGTTTTCTCTGGGTGCTCTGGTTTCCAAACACAAGGTCAAAACACTCATCGTTATTTGTCTGAAAACATCTTAAAATAAAATCCCAATGCAGGACCCTTCTGAAAAAGATTCAGTGTGGATCTCCTGGATTAAAAAAATTCAAACAACTCCCGTGGTGCTGCTCTCCTCCCAGCCACCTGTTACATTCTGGGGCTGTGTCACTCGTGGTGACGATTCGGTTGACCGCGCAAACACATCGGGGCGAGCCGGACACAACAAGTAAAGTGTGTGTAATTGTGTACATGTACACATGCACGTGAGTATACTTGTGTATATGTACACGTGCACGTGTGTACATGTGTGTACTTGTGCTACTGTAAACGTGTGTAGTTGTGTACGCTTATATTAGTATACACACGTGTAATCTTGTGTATGTGTGTACAGGTGCACGCGTGCTTTCAGCCCAGGGCTCTGGTTACGATGATTGTGCCCGGGTGAATAGTGACTCCGTGCCGAGCGCCATCAATAATGCAGGCAGTGTGCAATGGACCTTCTTGTTTGGCAATATCGCTGCCTTTGTTCCGAACTTGCCCCATAGCCGGGACAGAGGTGGGGTCTCGGAAGGGTGAGAGGTGAGGGGTCTCGGAAGGGTGAGAGGTGGGGCGAGGAGGGAAGGGGCCATGCGGTACTGTGGGGTGCAGGCGAGTAATGAGTTGAGATGACAGACGTGTCCAGGAAGCAGATTTTCTGCTCGTGTATACAAACCATGGACCATAGAGTACATCCATAGAGACCCATAGAGCTTCATTGAGACACTCAGAGACCCATAGAGATGCAGTCACTTTGAGAAACATTTAAGTCACGCCACTGCAGTGAGATTGTGGCCATGCAGCCCAACAACGGACTGTAGATTGAAGCCCTCTCGTCTGAGCTCCTTCGACGGAGGAGGAACAGCGACACCGCACAAAGCCTCTCCTGAAGACCTCTCGTCTTGGCAAGCAGACCTCGACATTGGCATCGAACTCCTGAGCATATTGCTGCCATGACCCCAAGGATAGAAAGAACCGTTACATTATCCGCAACAATGCTGCTGATGATTACTCTGTGTTGTGCATTAGAGTTCTAGGGCGACCCAAGTCTCATTTCTAACAAGGAGGGAGGGACCTTGCCTATAAACATCTCACAGTTCACCAGCATTGGTTTAACCTGACTGCTGATGTCGCAATGAATGTCAAAACCGGTCCAGAGTTTCGCTTGCCTTGAGCCAATGCTGCTGAAATGCCACATGATGAAGGCCGTGTGGCTGATGAGATTTGTAAAATAGACGTTTTATGCGGAAAGACAGATATCGGAAGCAGGTGGATGGCGTCACTATTCTGGCAAAACGTCGTATTACTCAACTTGTGAATGTTGTGGATCAACTTTTCAACACACCGGTGCGCTAAAGTAGTGAACTATTTGTCTTTTGTCAATGTGACACATTTTTTACTGATTGGCCGTGTCGGGTAGTGGAGGGTTGCGACACATTTATAACTAACGCGATCTAAACCAAAACCTTTATTATGAATAATACTGGTCGCGAAAGCCTGCTCCGTGTTAAACTGAGGAGGTGTAGTGTCTGCTCGACGACCTCCTCACCTGAGTGCGAGGTGAGACTGGAAGGGTGAGAGGCGTAGAGGGAGGACAGGTTCGGGGCTACCTCCAGCTGCCGTAGCCGTGCATGGGCTCACGGAGGGGTTTTCATTTCCCTTGTGGGTTCAAGGGCGCAAATGAGAATGGGAGCGTGCATGTGCGTGTATGTCACGGACGTGGTGGTGGCCACCTTGGCCCTCGTGTGCCATGTTGGTCTTCTTGATAGGTGCCCGCTAACAGCACTTGCCCCAATAGTCTGTTAAAGCTGGGGGGGGATCTTTGTCTTTGTAACGGTGGCACAGTGGTTAGTGCACGACACTAATAGCTGCAGTCTGGGACACAGAGTGACGAATAGCTTCTGAACTGGTGCTGAATCTTTCATAGGGCAGCTCAGTCCTACGCGAGTACCTGGTGAGGTGTCCAGTAAGCATCACCGGGAGGAGAGACAAATGCGGCCGCGCGTGATTCCGGAAACACGACCTCGTCATGCGCCGTGGCGGCCTTAACAGGTGCAAAGTCGGGGCTTCGTGTCAATAGGTGCATGCATGAATGTGCGTATCTCTTTGTAAAGTCAAATTGACTTCCAGGCGGTGCTCATCCTCTGTTTATAGCTCCAAGCCAGCGGTGAAAATTCCATTTTCCTATGGTGGGGGCAAGTCTCTGCATAGTTGACTTCCCGACAAAGCAGTAACAATGTTATCGACCATGGAGGAATGTTGCGTTGTCTATGCATGCGTGTATGTATGTACCTATACATGCATCACCACTTTGTCTACAGTGCATTAGTTATAAATATTGTGTGAACCTCAAACAAGAGTGGATATATAATATTTAAAAACGACACTGCACAAGGAATAGTAAACAAAAACTTTAGTGGTAAAACAACTCAAGAAGTGTGCTCACCGCATCAGATCACGGGTGACTCAAGGTCAATTTCATGTGGTAGGGAGAGCGATCGGACACGAGGCGCCCTCGTGCGGACTCGATCTGGCCCCACATCTGCATCTGCGCCATGAACCACAAATTAAAATATGCAAGGCCTGTGGCAAAGCTTGACGTACAAAGGCAGCGTGGCACATCCTCGCCACACTGCGTAGCGATGCGAGGTCAAGCAGTGGCTTGTTTGGCAAATAACGAAATGGGGCCCTGCCCTGTCCAATTCCCCCCTCCCCCGGCCCGTGCTCACAGTGCAGTTGCACTTTCTGCACTCTCGACCGAGACCACGGCAGGGTGTGGGGGAATAGCGATAAGGCAGTTGTGTGTATGTACATTGAACTTATTTCGCACCGTACGCAGCCAATCGTGCTAATCAGTCTGGTGACCCGAGTTAGATCTTGGCCATATCTACGCCACTGTTGAGAAAGAACGGATATGCCTTTGAGCACAGAGGTTTCACGTGTATAGCAGACGAGACCTCACGGAGACCCATGCCTAGAAAGTAGTTTGCATGAAACAGCCAATTCGAGTTGGCCTGATTTTCCCCAGAACTCAAGTTGACACAAGTGGCGTTTTCACAATTTGCCGAGTAAGAGGCGCAGTTTTTGTTCTCAGAAACACTTCTGAGGATACATTTCCCAGACTACTTGTGCGTCAAAGTTCAAGACTGCTGTTACTTTGCAGACGAAGCCTCCCATCTGCTCTCGTGCTGGCTGCAGCCGTGCTTTGTGACCATGGAAGGGCCTTTGCTCACAAGTGGTCCTTATCTGTCTGACCAATTTGGTGTGATGGACCTGAACGATGATGGTGATGATGGCCGCGTTCCTGACAAAATGGAATATCCAATGTTCTTGCAGCTGACAACATTGAGGAGAGTGTATTTCTGCTTGGCCCAAAATCAGAAATGGGGAATTCAGGTCCGAGGTGGACTCAACCCGTGAAGTGTGAATACGGTCTGGAGAAGACTTCTGGCTGCTGCTATAATTTTGTGTCGACTGGAATAAACGAAATGTATCATAAGCATGCTCGAGTTTGGTGTCTCATGTAAACGCGGTAGAAACATCCAACTGGTGCTGGACACAACCACCGCCTCGTGATTCGTGCTCGCGAACATGCATAGCCTCAATAGTCTATGAAGCCAGACCAGGGCTCTGTATAAACAGATAAATGCACACGCGTGTATCTTTTCGTGTGTTTGCTAAATGTATCAAGCGTGTATAAATCTGCGTGTGTGCACGTGGGAGTGATCGTGTAGTGGTTAGTGTGCTGCGCAACCAACCCGGCGACCCCAGTTTGAGTCCCGCTCACGGCTAACATCAGTGACGATTATCTGAATCAGTCCTGGTAGCGAAGTGGTAGCGATGTTTACACATGTTTACACATCGCTACCAGGACGACAAAAGCGGTCGGGCGTGGTTCTGTCCACCCACTGTGTGCCGTGCTGGCCTTCATAGGGGCTCGCTAATGGCTCTTGCCCCAACAGTCTGTTAGCGCTACACGGGGTATCCTTGCCTCTATATATCTACACCTGTGCACACATGTAGGCGTGTGTCACATGACGAGTACGTGTAAGCCGCTTATCTCCGCGCGTCAGGATGTTTACACGGGTATTTTACAATAATTGGGGCAATTTTACAAATGCTACTTAACACCGAGCCAAGCTTTAATTAATTCATGGAACCAACAGGTGAAAAGCAGAGATGTGGCCTTCATCTGTGAGTCACATCCATTATGAACATTGCCAGTAACTGGCAGACAAACTTAGCTATGATACAGGGGTGTTAGGTTGAGCTTATTTGATTTGCGACATGGACTATCCGATTTTGCCAGTTACCTGGCTATTTTGCAAGGCTATGTGAGTGTGTCTATCTATCGGTGTATACGCATGCATGCGTGTGATTTCATTGCCAGAAATGGTAAAACCTATTCTTATTTTTAATCAGCTATTGTGATGTTAGCCTGGGTGTGGACAACAGTCGGACAATTTCGTGAAATGAACAACAAATGCATTAAATAGTAAATAACGTAAATAACAACGTGCAGCCCTCTGTGCCAATCAGCTGCTGGGTGAAGTCCTCCCCACGCCGTGCTGGTTATTTCAACAAACTTCGCCACGCCGGTCAGTGCGGATTGGTGATGGGGTAAATCGCAATGGTTGCTGCCAAGTTATCATCCACCACGGATGTTAGCTGTGGCCGGGACTGGAACGCCGTTGTTCGGTTTATGGAGCGGCGTGCTCATCGAGTCGAGCACAAGGGAGGTAACGATGAACTTGCGTGCGCCTTGCAGAGAGACCCTGCTTCAAAATGGGTGGTTGAGTGACGTCGTATTGCTGCCTCCTCTGCCCAAAGGCAGCGTCTTTGGCTCACACTCCCTCCATCTCGTCCCATCTTGAGCCGTCTTCTCCTCTTCCTTCCTGGCAAGCAGCAGCATTATTTAATTGATTTGCCTCTTGGCCTCTTTCCCAACCTCCTTCCTCCCAAAACTTGTCTTCGTGAAGCCCTCACTTCTGAGACTGTGTGCGATCCACATCCACGCCTCTTCCGCTCGCCCCAATGTCGAGACGTCTCTTCTCCTGAACGTGCTCTGGAACTTCCTCATTTCTCTGTCTCTCCATTCAATTGATTTCCTACATCCGACACCACAACCCACATCTCCGGACTTTCCGGCCTTCTGTACCTTCCTTTCTCCAAGTTCCTGCCACATACACTCCATACTGAAAGGCGTATGTTATTTGTATTTGCAGATGGAATTGTAAATATTGTTGTGGTGACCCAGGTCACAACGACAAAGCGAAGAATGTAAAACAAAATATCGACAGTTATGAAGCAAATATAAATAATTTTCTGCTGCGTGCTCTGCTTTTATAGATTTCCAGATGAATCTCTTGAAGTAGTTTTCTGCAAATAAACACGCAAACTAAAGCGACAAAGACATACACACACGTACCACGAAGACAAAGACACAGCGATTTGCATAGGGAGACGCATCTGATCAGATCAGCCAGAAGGCACCCAGTCTCATCAGATCGAGTGAGCTGAGAAGGCGTGGGGAGCCTGCTTATTGCTTGGATGGGTGACCATCACGCACATTCTGCGGTTGTTGTAAGGCTACAGCCTCAGCAGGGAGCAGTTCAGAGAGGTCCGTCGTTGTCTCCGCATCTACCCCCACGCTCCCCGCATCATCCAGCAGTGGACTGACGCACACTGTACATGCCTCATCCGTACTGCGTCCATGCGCTGTTCAACCACCACACTGCAGCTCACCTCACTTCTCTTTCGGCTTGTACCCTCACACGACTCCACTCTGGAATTCCTTCCTACCGTCTTTCCCAAAGCACTTTTATAATAGCCCCGCTCAATCCAATCAACGTGTCGACTTCGATAATAGTGTTGATTGTTGCTGGCCACTTGACGTTTTGGCCCTTTGGGCGACCGTGTTCAACAAAGTTCCCCTTTTCTTCTGAGTCAAAACTCCCGTGATTGCACGGGTACGTACATACGGAGATACACGTGTCCACAACAAAGGCTCGCACGCATACCGGCAGAGGAACACAACGAACACGCCACACCCGACCGCCTTTATCTCCCCGGTGCTGATATGTACAACTCCCACCAAGTACTTGCTGAAGACTAAATAAAGCTCGGGGACACCTGGGACCGGTTCAGACATCCCTCGCGACTCATCTCGTCCATCGCCGTGAATCGTAGCGCGGTGTGCTAACCACCGGGCCACCGCTCCCCAAGCACGCAGACGGCACGCACGAGCCCAGCGGCGGACGGGCGCGTGCGTGGGCCCCCCCGGGCAGCGCTCCTAACTCCAAATTAGCTGCGTCTGTCTCTCGTGAAGCCGCCATGAGTCACAATTACAACCGAGCCGTGGCTGTAGGCGCATAATCAGGGCGCTAATTCCGGTGGGGTAAAGAGACCATGAGGGAGGGATGGGGGAGAGTGGTGGGTGAGCCGGTGGGTGAAGCACAGCGAGGAGGGAGGGAGGGTGTCAACGAATGACCCACCTACTCTTAACAGCGACAATTTACACTGCTCACCACGTTCACTGATCTTCCTTTATAGATTGGTCTCTTAAAAACATCATTATCAACAACAAAACAGCAAAGCCCTCGGTAAGTCTCAGAACGCTTGCTGCGTATGGATCATTCCTATGGTGCATCTGACGAACCGAACCAAACAAATACTTTTTGAAGCTTTCGTGACTGCAGGAATTACTCTTTGGTTCTTTCGGTAAAGTCACGTGGAAAGAAAATTATTACATTTATTTTATTTCTATGTGAATTTACCGAAAGAACCAAAGAGTAAATCCTTTTTGTAAACTTGCCAACACATTTTGTCCTTACAGCTACCTCTCAGCTGCCGCACTACTCGTTAAATGCCTCGAAGATTAAACCAGCGCTCGAAAGCGTTGCAGAATCAACGAGGATATTGCGCACCGTATGTTCATATACAAACACATTTTTACCAAATTCTACACCGATCGTGCTAATGGCGTCACGTGCGGCGACAAATCCACGCGGAATTCTCTCACAGCCGTGCCACCCTTCGTCGTGTTGGAGAGCGGCTCGCGGATTACAGAGCTACCTCGAAGTTCCTGACAAGTCGACACACAGAGCACTGCACTCTGGCACACGCCCAGCCGCCAAGAGTAACCCTCATCGCGTAACTGTCAAACCAATGGGGCTGGGAAGTCACGAGTGACAGGGCTGGGACCATCAACCCACTATACTCGATAACCCAGTTCTCTCACAGGCGGCCTGACACCGAGGTTCAAACCAAGGGTCTCATCGCTGCTGACTCCCTGGACGTTGAACGACGTCGCCACGCTCGGAGCAACGACGTTCAGCAGACGTCTGAGACGGCAGCTCTCGAAGCCACGCTCGGCCACGAGCTGCGCGCACATGCGCGCGTGAGGCACTTGGCAACTTGTTGGTTTGAAGCAAAATAATTGGCAGAACGTGTTGTTTCTTACCGCAAATGAGAAACACAGAGAGAGAGCGTTAACCCGACATTCGACGATGTCTCCTCCCCATCGCCACCTCGCCCGTCCCAAAATAAATAATACATCTTGAATAATACATTTTCATAAAACTTGTTTGATGCACTGATACTGCGGACAGAGCGGCAGGCGCAGCCATGAGGGCGCTGTTAAAACGCCTGGCCACGACCAACATCAGTGGCATCTATGGCGAGTGGTGTCTGCAAATACATGATGCACATGTGTAGTGACGCAGTTCGGAGACGGTGTAGATTGGAGGCGCCTTGTTCATCCTCGCACGCAAGGGGGCTGGCTGTACGTACCCTGCGTGGGTGTACACCATCTGCATAGATATATCGCGCATACACAACCATCTGTCGCCGGCGGCACTAACTCGCTATTGCAGTCGGCAGGCTGTCTCGCTAGTGGCGTCCAGCGATGGCGAGGACGGCGGCGACGATGGTGGTGGTGAGATTCCCACTTCCATCCAGCAACAGCCCCGAGCTCTTGTTCGGGGCCCCCTCTTATCCTCCTGGCGTGGCCTTGCTCCGCCCTCACCACGTGGCCTTGCTCCGCCCTCACCACGCCCCCCTTCTGGAACCTACTAGCAGTTCCCGGGACTTCCAGAAGGCCCCCTCCATGAACTTTGCCAAATGTTTTATCCCTCGTATATACTGTCGTCTCCCATAATATAGGTTTTATAAATGTGTCGTTAAAACCCACCACCACCCGACACAGCCAGCTAGTAAGGGTTGTCACGTAAACAGAACGTGCCAATTCGTCACTCGTACAGCACAACCGGCGTGTTGGAGAGCCAAGCCACAACATTTACAAACGGAGTACGACGTTTCGCCAGTAATTACAACTAGCTTCGTCAGGCGACAGCCAGATTTGTGGAAAAGTCTTACTGTTTCGTTCCTGATATAGAGGCGTAGATGCCTACAAAGGGCAGCGTACTTCAATAGGGATTACCGTTGGTAGGGCTAATTTAATAAACACAATAGACAGCAAGGACAAGTTCAAAGGGCTCGCATAATGCACATGCATAATGTACGTTGCCTCAGTAATCCCCCCCGGCTCCCCCCATATTGTGCAAGAGCACAGAAGGGTGGTCAACACATCTACGCCTCTATATAAGGAACGAAACAGTAAGACTTCTCCACAAATGTGGCTGTCGCCTGATGAAACTAGTTGTAATTACTGGCGAAACGTCGTACTCAGTTTGTAAATGTTGTAGCTTGGCTCTCCAACACACCGGTTAGTGCTGTACTAGTGACGAATTGGCACGTTCTGTTTACGTGACAACCCTTACTAGTTGGCTGTGTCGGGTGGTGGCGGGTTTTAACGACACATTTATATATTTACGCGATCTAACCCAAAAACCTCTATTTCGGATGTTGGTCGCGAAAGCCTCCTACGTGTTAAACATCAAGTCGTCTCTTGCAGCTACACTGTGTAGGTAGCAGCCAGCGCTATGGCACTCAACATTGATCTCCTGTTGGATGGGTGCCTCCACACAACCTGCGGCTCGTGGGGGTTATCTGACTATACTTCACCACTTACTTGACTATACTTCACCACTTATTTGACTATACTTCACCACTTATTTGACCATACTTCACCACTTATTTGACTATACTTCACCACTTATTTGACTATACTTCACCACTTATTTGACTATACTTCACCACTTATTTGACCATACTTCACCACTTATTTGACTATACTTCACCACTTATTTGACTATACTTCACCACTTATTTGACCATACTTCACCACTTATTTGACTATACTTCACCACTTATTTGACTATACTTCACCACTTATTTGACTATACTTCACCACTTATTTCACTTTACTTCACCACTTATTTGACTATACTTCACCACTTATTTGACTATACTTCACCACTTATTTGACTATACTTCACCACTTATTTGACTATACTTCACCACTTATTTGGCCATACTTCACCACTTATTTGACTATACTTCACCACTTATTTGACCGTACTTCACCACTCTGGCCAGTGGAGTGACGGGGTCACGCGCATTCGCTCCCACATCCACGCCTCCCGACTCTGCCAACCCACACCGGATCAGCGTGGGGAAGTGACTGTGATCATCTTTTGCCATGGTCAATCTACTGCTCGATGAAGGCTTCCCCACGATGCACTGTCTCACGGTGTGAGGATTACATTGCTTCCATCTCCACAGTGGACGTCCTTTTGGACGTGTTCCAACCCACGGATGCTCCGTCATTGTTTTGACTGTGGTCCAGCAACCCTTGAAGCCCACTCAGTGTTATCACATTAACCTATTGAATGATGTAATTAACCTGAGTATCTTCTTCAGTCTGCGCGTTTCTCCTTCTGTCTCTCAAATTCCAAGCAGTCATCTCTGCCTGATCCTTTGTTCGATATTAGTATCTAATAAAAAAATGTTGTTCGTGATCGCGTCTCAGAATGATGCCAAAGCAGGCCGTACCCACTGAAGGAAACTACATTAAACATTGCTTCTACTCTTCGTGTTGAAGTAGGGTCATACGATTCGCAAAGCGCCGCACGACACGGGGAGGCCATCATCTATCAGTGGATTAAAAGAGGGATGTTTATTACTATATCATTACGTATAAACGTGAACTTGTGACAAAAGCTCACCCACATACACAGTATGCAAAACATTGCATTGTAGGCTGTTAGCAAGCACCTATTCAGGTCGGCACGTATATATCGATGTACGTAGGTGCAGCACGACACCCTTGAGGCTGTTTAATCCGGTCACTGCCGGTGGCTCTAAGCCAGCGGCGTGGACACGTGACCTCTATGTGTATCCTGACCTCCGCAGCCTTTTGGTTGCGTTTTGTGGGCTTGGGGGAGAAGGGGGGGGGCAGGCAGCGGCAGTCTGGGTTGGGAGGCCTCCGCCTGCGCCAATGCATTGTCGCTCAACGTCTCCGGATGGCCGACGCCACCTTGCGCCCCAGAAACTTCCCTTGTGCACCGCCCGCGACCACCCCGTATCTATCCAGACGTGGGCTCCCCCTTCCTCCAGCCAGCACAGCCCAGACCTGCCCAATGCGACCACGCAGCGTGCCTGCCCAGCGGCACATCCGTGTTGCTTTTGCTGCTGTGTTCCTGTTCTCATGAATTGTACGTGTTCAACGATAGACATTCAAAATCTTATCTTGATGGCCTTATCGGTGTCATGTCATGAGACGAAGAATCAATTTGGATCTCTTGCAGAGCAGTGCAGAGACTGGCTCACCACTCGTGAGCGTCGCTCCTCTGCCCTCCGTTGTTGTTGGAGGCTGACTGCCTTCAAGTTCCCAGGAGCATCCTTCACGAGTCTCCTGCAGGCCGATCTTGACTCCGCTGATACCAGTCATCGGCAAGTCCAAACAGCTCCACATCCTCCTGTACTAGGGCCCATCGTTTCTTCAGCCCGTGTCACGCCTATTTACCCCTCTCTATCCAGCGAAACAGAGGTGGCACCGTGGGGCGCACAGGTGATGGCATGTCAGTCATCTCAACCTCACTGCCTGAGATGACCCATAGCACCTGGGTCTGTCCTGTGACCTCCTGGCAGCAGAGAGCCTTCGACACTTCACGTTACCTCAAGGTGCATCTAGCTTGGCACAAGCATTGTGGGGACGCCTACGTCACTTAGTGGTGAACGGCGGCTGCAGTTGTTAAACCCCACTACGGCATACAGCCCGGTGTGTGTGGACGTGTGTGTATATACTTGTATAGAGTCCGGTGTGTGTGGGCGTGTGTGTTCTCGTGTAGCCCGGTGCGTGCCCTGGTGATGTAAGCTCCATGACGGGGGTGGTGGGGGCACCCTGGGAGGGTTCTGCTCTGAGTTGGTCCCAGCCCGGGCAGGCTGCCTCGCCTCGGGGGGGATCAGGGGGCCGAGAGGGGTAGAACGGAGCTGTTTAGTCCGCGCAATGTGCGCACACATTCCAATCTTTCGCTCGCTCTCTCTCTCTCTCCAGCGTCTCTCTCCTCTGACCACCACTCACCCCTCACCAACCATCACCGCCACCGCCCACTCACTCCGGCATCATCCGCTCCCTCAAGGGACCCATAACGAGAGCAAGGCTGTCAAACCAGCCGCCTCACCCCGGCGCGGCGCAAACCACAGGGCGTGTGTCGTGTCACCGCTGCTGGTGTGTGTGTGTGTCATTAGGCGAGTGCGCGTTTGTGTATGGGGAAGTGGCAGTGGAGCGGTTAGCCTTCCGCGCTATGAATCCGGCCACCCAAGTTCGATTCCCGCTCACAGCGAACACTCGTGAATGTTTGAAGCAATCCCGGGCGTCCCCTATGTCGACTCAGCCTTAAATGAGTATCCGGTGCGATGTATAAATATCAGCATTGGGGAGACATGGTGCTTGGCCACCCACCCCTTGTGTGCCATACCCCAACAGTCTGTGTAAGGCTTTAAGGGGATCTTTATCTTTGTTCACGTAGGGAGCAGTGGCACAGTGGTTATCGCACCACGCGCACCCACGTGGACTAGCGTGGTGAGCTCTGTCTAGTCAAACAACACCCATAGTCCACATGGCGTGGTGAGATCAGCATCTCGCAGTGGATTGACCAAGGGTGAATATTGATTTGAGCTTTACATTATGAAATGTGGGAGGTTTGACTGGTAAACTAGATATTTTGGTAGGTTGCTAGTTCATCCCATTATTTCACCGGGGTCGGTGTGATGGGAGGAGAGACACGTAATGGAGACGCGTGAATGAGAAAGTTTGAGCAATCCCCACGGCACGTGACAACGCGACTTCTGGCTAAGAAGTAGTAGAGTCATGCTCTCGTCAGCAACGTGTATTTTGAATTTTTTTCCGAAGCAAATGAATTATGAAAATAAAGTTCTGCCTCTGCTGTGTAAACGAGAGGTCACGTAAAGGCATCTAGGAGGTAACTCTGTAATATCCACTTCTGTGGGCCATTATTATTCCGTGGGCCAACACAAAAGGTTGCAGCACTGTTCTGTGAGTGATCTGAATGGTTATTTTGTCTCATGCCGGGATACCAATAGCACAATCGAGATAACATTGGGGGGAAGGCACGTGTTTCATCAATGTCTCTCAGATAATATCACAGCACATATGGCCCAGTGTGTGCCGCATCATGAGACACGATTGTAAGTAATGGTTTAATAAAATCAAGTTACGTATCATTGTAACACTGAGATCGCCTTAAGGGCTGTACAGATATATCCATGGTAAGTGAACTGCGATGGCCTCATGCACAAGGCCCGCACATTAACTTGAATCATCAGGATGAAGAATATGGAGTAAGATTGGAATCTACGGATTCTCAGCTGGAGGTCACTACTCTGAGAAGCGGGTGGGGGGGGGGATGTGAAGGCGGGTGGAGAGAACATGGGCGTCGTGACGCAGCCGTGGTTGTGGGGAGTGGGCGTGGAGGTGACCGAGTAACGATGGTGGTGGTGGATGGGTGTCTGACTCCCAGGCTAAGTTCTGTGGGGCCACCTGCACACACGAGTGCACGCATCACAACCACGCCAACACGAGCAACCACTAGGGGCATCTCTCATAATTATCCACAGACCATGATAATTATTGTGTGCTTGCGTGCGCGCGTGTGTGAGACATCGCAGGCACAGTGTGAATAAATTTCCACTTCATGAATTGCGTTTTTCCAATTTTGTGCCCTGTGCACTCGAAAACTACTTCGCCAGGGCGTCCAAAATAACTCCTGACGGTGGAAGAATGGAGAGGCACTTTCAGTGAAATGGTTCAAGGCCGTGCGATGGTGGCACATCTTCTGTTTTCTGCTAAATGGGACTGGACTTTGGATGGCGGGGGGCGTGGCAATGCAAATTTGTGTGCAGTGAAGGCATTGTGCCTTGATTTTGAGCACCTAGTGTGGGTCCATATCCACGTGTGAATGTGAGAGTGTGGGGGATGTGGCGCCGTGATTAGCACGCTGCACTATGAACCCAGCCACCCAAGTTTGATTCCCGATCATGGCCAACACCAGTGACGATTATCTGAACCGGTCCTTGGCCTCCCCTAGGTCGACTCGGCCCCACATGAGTACCTGGTGCGGTGTGTAAACAACGCCGCTCAGGGAGACAAAGGTGTGCCGTTCTGGCCTTTATAGCTGCTCCCGGCTAACAGCACCTGCCCCAAAAGCCTGTTAAGGCTAATATTGGGGCATATTTGTATTTGGTTTATGTATTTGCACGAATCCTGGCTTCATGGTGCAAACAAAAATGAATCCACAGCAGATTTGTAAAAACGTTAAATTCACATTTTCATTATAGCTAAATATATAAATACAGACATGTGTTTGATATATCAATGCATATAACAATAAATATATAAAGGATTTTAAACTTTGTGATCATTGTAGTTTATATAATATAACGATAATAACCCAACGTTTCATGATAAAATTAATGCAGGTAAAATGTTCGTGTGCAGAACGTATTTGTTGTGTGGACTTTGTTTCATTAGTTATATAAATATTTAATCATTTAGGAAAACAATTGTTCATGACCATCCAGTATATTTAGTTTTTGTATAAATACAGAGTGGAAGAAAGTTCCATAGCGAGAGTCGTTTGTGCCGCACGGCGTTGGTTCTCTTCGCCTGGCGTGCCACCCGGGGCTCTTTGTGGAGTCGCCATTTCTTCACCAACCACCCCGATCTCACGGCAATACTTCGTGGAAAAAAAATGCAGTGGTGCTTCCCAAAGCAGAGAGCCCAGTCAGGATGTTCCTTCTGTTTACGTCGTCACGTTTTACTCCATTCCTTCCGAGATGAGAGCGGACCCTGCTGCACGATCACTGCCAGCGCCACGAGTCGTGTTCACACCTCGCGTCGGAACGCACTGCGGCACGCCAGCGGTGCCCTGGCACGTGTCCCATCGTGGCAAAGACGTCGCCAACATTTCATGCAATTATCTCACTCTAGTCAAATTGAAAATCGGGCCCCCGAAGGTAAAACTCATTTCAAAGCATCGGGGATGATTGTAGCAAGGTTAGGGCCGTGGTCAGGAGTAGCGTCCGTGCTGATGTCCGATAGGCGAAGTTGTTAGGGTCAGGGATGGGGTCAGGTCACGTGATGATGAGCTCTTACCCCGCGCCTGCCATCGCCGCGTCGCCCCTCTCCACACTTGGGCCGCTTCTCGCATTGACGGCGCCGTTTAGCGGCAGCCGCAACCCTCCACCACCATGTCCTGGTAGTTCTTAAGCACCACCTTGCCGTACTCGTCCAGGTAGAGCATGGAGATGGGACTGAGCTCCGTGGGCACGCAGCAGGCGCGAGGGATGCTCGCGTTCACCGAGTTGACGAGCGTCTGCACGATGGCGTGGTTCGTCGAGTTGAGGTGGTCGGCCAGAGGGAAGGGGCACTCGCCGTGGCAGAAGTAGGCGTGGTACCCGGGCGGCGCCACGATCCAGTCGTTCCAGCCCACCTCGCGGAAGTCGACGTAGAGCGCGTGGCGCCTGCAGCCGTGGCGCGGCTTGCGCCTCGCCCTGAGCGCCGTCTGCCTCGGGGCCCCGCCGGCGCCCCTCCTCGCGCGGCCCCGCGGCGCGAACGGGGCCCGGCCGTCGCTGCCGAAAGTGACGAGGAGCGGCCTCGGCTCGGTCCGGCGGCTCCCGTCGCCCGGAAAGGGCGAGGCGATGCCCGAGCGGGGCCGCGCGGGCGTCGCCTCGCCGGGCACGCCTTCGGCGGCCCCCCCGCCACGCGGCCCCCGGACGGGCAGCACCTCGACCGCGAAGCCCCGGTTAGGCGCGGAGCCCCGGGTCCAGCGCGAAACGGCGGGGCTCACGTCGAACGCTTCCCAGCGCGACTCGTTTGCGCGCACCACGCGAGTGTCCAGCAGCCGGCAGGCGGCGTCCGACGATGGCGGCGCCACCACCTCGTACACGTTGATGCGCTCCAGCCGAGGAGTCGACTCGCATGCCGGCGAGGATGAGGGACATGAGCTGTGCACGCGTGTGTGGTGCACGCGCAGTTCAGCCGCAGTCACCTCCTCAGAGTCCGGGATGGACGAGAGATTGAAGAGGAAGTGCCACGTTGTTCCGCCTTCTGTGCTCTGCCCAAGCGAGAGCTTCTCCGTAGACTCTGGGTACATGCAAAACAATAACAACAACCTTTGAGTAATTGTGCCTTCACTTATTTGTGCCAAGCTAGGTGCACTTTCAGGCCATGTGAATTATGGAAGTGTCACTGGCACGAGGCCACGTGGAAAGCCTCTAATTATATAACTGATCGACAGGTGACTTGCTGATGCACCACCTGCACACCTCACTTTGCGGACTTGCTGTGTTTTAGCAGCCGAGCACTCCGCTCGTTGTTGTGAGCGTCGCTCCTCTGCCCTCTATTGTTGCTGGAGGGCGACTGCCTCCAACTGCCGAGTAGCGTCCTTCACAAGCCCCCTCCATAGAGGACGATCTTGACACCATTGATACCAGCCATCAGCAAGACCAATCAGCTCCACGTCCTCCACATCAGCCCATCTCTTCTCGAGTATGTTTATCCCCTTATATCCGGGAAAATAAAAGTTGCTTAAGCATGCGTTAGCGGGCTACGTGACCCAGCCAACGCAGCCTCGCCTATCGGAGGAGCTCACCAACGGCAATGTGTGCATGTGTGTCGAACTTATTTCTCACCACATGGTGCCAACCGTGACACTCTGAGGTGTGTGTGGACACACACACACAGAGGGAGGTGCCCCATTCTAGACTGGGTGGACCCTTAGTGAAACATTAACCATTAATGTTTTAAAGAGGGCGGATGGGGCCACACCATCCATGCATGGTTACATTGTCTCGCTGTTTCTGATAACCCCGTAAAGCAGCTACTCGTTTTAGGTTGAGTAAACCTAGAAGAGGGTTTCAAATTCTAGATTTGAAGCTTTCGTGACTGCAAGGATTCATATTCTTAGGTTCCACCTGAAGACGGAAGCTTGTGTTGCCTCTGAAACGTCGTGATTTTTATTTTATTTTACTTTTATTAATTTTAATTTTTTACCTACGTGACTTTATCGAAAAAAACCTAAGAATAAGGGTTTCAAATGCCATGATGATGTTGCGTATCATGACCAGGAATTGGTGTTAACTGCGATTCCAACTCAACACCCACCTGCGTTTAAACTATTGTCAGTTGTGTTATATCAGGTTGCTTTTTGTGATCAGAGCACTTGATTTGGCAACACGAGTTTAAATCCCAATCGGGACGGGGGAAGGAGTGATTTATAATAAAAAATGAGTACACTTTGTGGAAAGTCTATAGAGGTTGGTTCCAGCCATAGAAATGTGGAATTTCTACACCTCTCGTTTGGGATGCTAGATTGTACAAGACCGCAGCCGTGAAAGGATTTATTAATTTTTGGACCGCGGACTTGAATGGGGGAACCGTGCACATTTTTTGTCACGCCTGACATGGCTCAGTGTGTGTGCGCACGTGTCTGTGTGGGCTGTTTGTGTGTGCGCACGTGTGTGTGTGGGTTGTTTGTGTGTGTGCACGTGTGTGGGCTGTTTGTGTGTGTGGGCTGTTTGTGTGTGTGCACGTGTGTGTGTGGGTTGTTTGTGTGTGTGCACGTGTGTGTGTGCACGTGTGTGTGTGGGCTGTTTGTGTGTGTGGGCTGTTTGTGTGTTTGCACGTGTGTGTGTGCACGTGTGTGTGTGGGCTGTTTGTGTGTGTGCACGTGTGTGTGTGGGTTGTTTGTGTGTGTGGGCTGTTTGTGTGTGTGCACGTGTGTGTGTGGGTTGTTTGTGTGTGTGCACGTGTGTGTGTGCACGTGTGTGTGTGGGCTGTTTGTGTGTGTGCACGTGTGTGTGTGGGCTGTTTGTGTGTGTGGGCTGTTTGTGTGTGTGCACGTGTGTGTGTGGGCTGTTTGTGTGTGTGCACGTGTGTGTGTGCACGTGTGTGTGTGGGCTGTTTGTGTGTGCACACGTGTGTGTGTGCACGTGTGTGTGTGTGCACGTGTGTGTGTGGGCTGTTTGTGTGTGCGCACGTGTGTGTGTGGGTTGTTTGTGTGTGTGCACGTGTGTGGGCTGTTTGTGTGTGTGGGCTGTTTGTGTGTGTGGGCTGTTTGTGTGTGTGCACGTGTGTGTGTGGGTTGTTTGTGTGTGTGCACGTGTGTGGGCTGTTTGTGTGTGTGGGCTGTTTGTGTGTGGGCTGTTTGTGTGTGTGCACGTGTGTGTGTGGGTTGTTTGTGTGTGTGCACGTGTGTGTGTGGGCTATTTGTGTGTGTGCACGTGTGTGTGTGGGCTGTTTGTGTGTGTGCACGTGTGTGTGTGGGTTGTTTGTGTGTGTGCACGTGTGTGTGTGCACGTGTGTGTGTGGGCTGTTTGTGTGTGTGCACGTGTGTGTGTGGGTTGTTTGTGTGTGTGCACGTGTGTGTGCACGTGTGTGTGGGCTGTTTGTGTGTGTGCACGTGTGTGTGTGGGTTGTTTGTGTGTGTGCACGTGTGTGTGTGCACGTGTCTGTGTGGGCTGTTTGTGTGTGTGGGCTGTTTGTGTGTGTGGGGAGCGGTAGTGTAGCGGTCAGCGCGCTGCGCGATGAACCTGGCGACGCGGGTTCGATTCCCGCTCACGGCCAACATCAGTGACGATTATCGGAACCGGTCCTGGACTAACCCTAGGTCGAGTCGACTCAGCCTCAAATTAGTACCTGGTGCGATGTGTAAACATCGCCACTAGGGAGACAAAGGCGGCCAGGCGTGGTGTTGGCCACCCACCCCCTCATGTTCAGTGCCGGCCTTTATCGGAGCTCGCTAACAGCACTTGCCCCTACAGCCTTTCAACTGCCAATTGAGGGATCTTTGTCTTTGGGCGACTCGGTATGTTTCTGTGTGCTCGCGTGTGTGTGTGGACTGTTGTGGATGTGGAACCCCGGTGTGTTGCATCTGCCGTCATCCCAGGCAGTCACCCATAACACCTGGATCTGTCCCATGACCTTCTGCCAGCAATGCTTTTGACACTTTACGTGGCCTCAGGGTGCACCTAAGCTGGCACAAGCGTCTTGGTGATGTCACTGCCACTCAGAGTGAATGAGTGCTTGGAAGCATGAGTACACATCAGTGTTGTGTCAGTAGTTGGTAGCGGCTGTGTCGTGGTTCGGGAACTGCGCTACAAACCCAGCGACTGGCGTTCAATCCCATTTATGGCTAACATTTCGCAGCGAATATCTAGGACCTCACCTACGTCTGCTCAGCGTTAAATTAGAACTTTTGGCCTTCTGCACTGCCCTCTGTTACCCGCCACGTAGTCCCCGCGGCCTATAACACCGATTACAAACGGTGGTCGCCCATATAAATATCTTACCGTTTGACATCAGACGAAACGCGGCCGCATTCATGATGCTTTGGTCGTAGGTTATCTTGATATATGTAAAAACATATCAAATCGTAACGATAAAATATTGTTAATTGCTATGGTTACTCTATTGGAGTCGCTCCTAACGTGAACATCCATTTGAAGGTGAGAGATGGCAAACAGCGTTGGCTTCCCATAGGAGAACCACGCCACGTAGATAAAACTTCAGAGGCATTCAAAACCAGAGGCATTCAAAAGGATACGGGCAGCTCCATTCATAGCGAGACATTGAAACAACGGCTCGTGTCCTTGCAGTTCCCACACACAAACACAATGTCCCCCGTGTAGTCTCTAACAGATGTTTGGGGCAAGTGCTGTCAGGGAGTATCTATGAAGGCCGGCAAGTCACACGAAGGGGTGGTGTGGCCAACACCATGCCCGACAGTCTTTGTCTCTCCAGTTCCCGTGTTTAAACACTGCGCAAGGTAATACTTTGAGGCTGAGTCGACGTAGGGGAGATCCAGGAACGGTTCAGATATTTGCTACACTGATGTTAGCCGTGAGCGGGAACTGAACTCGGTTCGCCGGGTTCGGAGTGCAGAGCGCTAAGAACTACACTACCGCTCCACTGCACCTGGACAAAGAGAAACACACGCACACAGACAAACACGACCCCCCGTATAGCCTGTAACAGACTGTTGGGGCTAGTTCTGTTAGCGCACACTTATGAAGGCCGCCACGGTACACGAGGGGGTGGGTGGTCAGCACCAGGCCCGGCCGCCTTTGTCTCCCCAGTGGCGATTATTTTTGCACACTGCACCAGGTACTCATTTGAGGCTGAGTCGACCTAGGGGAGGCTCAGGACCGGTTCAAATGATCGCTGTCACTGGTGTTGGCCGTGGGCGGGAATCGAACTCAGTGGCCCGGTTCGTAGCGCAGCGCGCTAAACTCACACGCTCTCACAATACACACCGCAACAACAAACACCATTCGCCAAAGTGGCGGTGACGTCATCCACGGCGCTTGTGCCAGGCTAGGTGCACGTTGAGGTTACGTGAAGTGTCGAACGCCCGCTGCCAGACCCAGGTGCCATGGGTCGACTGATTGAGATGACTGGCTGATGCACCACCTGTGCCCCCTACTGTGCCAACTTGCTGTGCTTTAGCCACCCTGCACTCCACTCGTTGTTGTGAGCGTCGCCCCTCCGCCCTCCGTTGTTGTTGGAGGGCGACTGCCTCCAACTGCCCAGCAGCGTCTTTCACGAGCCTCCTCCACTGAGGCCGATCTTGACACCGCTGGTACCAGTCATCGGCAAGTCCACTCAGCTCTACGTCCTCCTGTACCACATCACTCCATCTCTTCTCTAGCCCGTGCCGCGCCCGTTTATTCCCCTCGATCCGGCCGAATAAAAGCTGCTTGGGCATGCGGTGGCTGGGCATGCGGGCTACATGACCCAGCCAACGCAGCCTCGCCTGCCGGAGGAGCTCACCGATGGGACTGTGTCGAGATCCTTCAAGGATCTGTAAACCCCCCACATAATACAATTTCAAACCGGCGCAAATACTCAATCAGAAGGCTCCACAATTCGTAAGCATTGAAAAGGGAGGGCATGACTGTGGCCGAGAAGACCGGAGCTTTGTGTGGAGTGACAGGCCAGGTAGCTTCCACGCAGCGAGATGCAGATGGACGGCACATGAGGAGGTGGGTGGCCAGCACCACGCTCGGCCGCCTTTGTCTCCCTAGTGGCGATTATTTTTACACATTGCACCAGGTACTCATTTGAGGCCGAGTCGACCTAGGAGAGGCCCAGGAACGGTTCAAATAATCGCTGTCACTGGTGTTGGCTATGAGTGGGAATCGAACTCTGGTCGCCGGGTTCGTATCGCAGTGCACACTCACCCCGGCACTCGCACACAACACATTCACGCAACACATTCACACAACACATTCACACAACACATTCACACAACGCATTCACACAGCGCATTCACACAACACATTCACGCAACACATTCACACAACACATTCACGCAACACATTCACACAACGCATTCACACAACGCATTCACACAGCACATTCACACAACGCATTCACACAACGCATTCACACAACACATTCACACAACGCATTCACACAGCGCATTCACACAACACATTCACGCAACACATTCACACAACGCATTCACACAGCGCATTCACACAACACATTCACGCAACACATTCACACAACACATTCACGCAACACATTCACACAACACATTCACACAACGCATTCACACAGCACATTCACACAACACATTCACACAGCACATTCACGCAACACATTCACACAACACATTCACGCAGCACATTCACGCAACACATTCACACAACACATTCACACAGCACATTCACGCAACACATTCACGCAACACATTCACACAGCACATTCACGCAACACATTCACACAGCACATTCACGCAACACATTCACACAACACATTCACGCAGCACATTCACGCAACACATTCACGCAACACATTCACGCAGCACATTCACGCAACACATTCACACAACACATTCACACAACACATTCACACAACGCATTCACACAGCGCATTCACACAACACATTCACGCAACACATTCACACAACACATTCACGCAACACATTCACACAACGCATTCACACAACGCATTCACACAGCACATTCACACAACACATTCACACAACGCATTCACACAACACATTCACACAACACATTCACACAACGCATTCACACAGCGCATTCACACAACACATTCACGCAACACATTCACACAACGCATTCACACAGCGCATTCACACAACACATTCACGCAACACATTCACACAACACATTCACGCAACACATTCACACAACACATTCACACAACGCATTCACACAGCACATTCACACAACACATTCACACAGCACATTCACGCAACACATTCACACAACACATTCACGCAGCACATTCACGCAACACATTCACACAACACATTCACACAGCACATTCACGCAACACATTCACACAACACATTCACACAGCACATTCACACAACACATTCACGCAACACATTCACACAGCACATTCACGCAACACATTCACACAGCACATTCACGCAACACATTCACGCAACACATTCACGCAGCACATTCACGCAACACATTCACGCAACACATTCACGCAGCACATTCACGCAACACATTCACACAACACATTCACACAACACATTCACACAGCACATTCACGCAACACATTCACGCAACACATTCACGCAACACATTCACACAGCACATTCACACAGCACATTCACACAACACATTCACGCAACACATTCACGCAGCACATTCACGCAACACATTCACGCAACACATTCACGCAGCACATTCACGCAACACATTCACACAACACATTCACACAGCACATTCACACAACACATTCACACAACACATTCACACAACACATTCACGCAACACATTCACACAACACATTCACGCAACACATTCACGCAGCACATTCACGCAACACATTCACGCAGCACATTCACACAACACATTCACGCAGCACATTCACACAGCACATTCACGCAACACATTCACACAGCACATTCACACAACACATTCACACAGCACATTCACGCAACACATTCACACAGCACATTCACACAACACATTCACACAGCACATTCACGCAGCACATTCACGCAACACATTCACGCAGCACATTCACGCAGCACATTCACGCAACACATTCACGCAGCACATTCACACAACACATTCACACAACACATTCACACAACACATTCACACAGCACATTCACACAACACATTCACACAACACATTCACACAACACATTCACACAACACATTCACGCAACACATTCACACAACACATTCACACAGCACATTCACGCAACACATTCACGCAACACATTCACGCAGCACATTCACGCAACACATTCACGCAACACATTCACGCAGCACATTCACGCAACACATTCACGCAACACATTCACGCAGCACATTCACACAACACATTCACACAACACATTCACGCAGCACATTCACACAGCACATTCACGCAACACATTCACACAGCACATTCACACAACACATTCACACAGCACATTCACGCAACACATTCACACAGCACATTCACACAACACATTCACACAGCACATTCACACAGCACATTCACGCAACACATTCACGCAGCACATTCACACAGCACATTCACGCAACACATTCACACAACACATTCACGCAACACATTCACACAACACATTCACACAGCACATTCACACAACACATTCACACAACACATTCACACAACACATTCACACAGCACATTCACGCAACACATTCACGCAGCACATTCACACAGCACATTCACACAACACATTCACACAGCACATTCACACAACACATTCACACGGCATATTCACACAGCACATTCACACAGCACATTCACGCAACACATTCACGCAGCACATTCACACAACACATTCACACAACACATTCACGCAACACATTCACACAACACATTCACACAGCACATTCACACAACACATTCACACAACACATTCACACTCGCTTGCTCACTCGCATTCGATGTGCTACTTTGCCCCAAAGAACGGCCGATCGGCTACACAAACGCCGCACGTGACCTTTCCCTCTGACAATCACCACCGTAAACTCGCAAGCCCAAGTGAGGATGTTCACTCTGAAGAAGGTGCCGCATTCCAACCTCAACAATGGATCCCCTCCCGCGAGGACGTCGGCCAGCACGTAGCACGTCGCCACCAGCCCCCGACTCGAGTCGTTCCCCGGGGGGGGGCGACTTCATTGGCACTCACCGTCGTGATGGAACCCTCGGACGGTGTTTGCTCTCCCTTGCGCTTGCCGTGGGAATGCGACCTCCTCCTCCTCTTCCTCCTCCTCGACATCCACCTCGCCCACTCGCCCCTCGTCTGCCCGGGCCCATCGCCGCCGTCGGGGGCCGCCCCCGTGCCCCGCGCCCCGCCGCTGCTGGGCGCGGTAGAGCTGCTCGAGGTAGGGGGGCACCGCGACCCCCGCGCCGGGCCGGGGTCGCCTCCGCAGCCCGAACACCCCGAGCAGCCTCCCCTCGAGCTCCCCCAGCAGCAGCCGCCGCCGCGAGCTCCCGCGCGGCGCGCCCCGCTCGACATCGCGGCCGAGCGTCGTCGCCGGCGCTGCCAGCAGCAGGTCTGCGCCGCCCTCGGACCCTCCTCCTCCGACGCTTCCGACCGCTGCTTCTCTCGCCCCCGCGCTTCCAAACCCTCTTGCAGCAGCAGCAGCAGCACCGAGGCCGCCGCCGCCGCCGCCTCCTCCAAAGGCTCCGTGCGGCGCGGCGGCCAGGTGAAGCAGCGCGGCTGTGATGACGAGAGCGGCTGCCTCACCCGCGGTCATGGTGGGCTGGGAGCGGTGGGACAGACCGCCCCGCAATCGCGCATCGTGCACGGGGGGGGGCGGGAGTGTCCACCCGGGGGGGGTCACGGCCACCCGGGGGGGGTCACGGCCACCCGGGGCGTCGGGGTCACGGCCACCCGGGGGGGGGTCACGGCCACCCGGGGGGGGCGGGGGGGTCACGGCTGACGGCGGTCGCGGGGGGCGCGCGGTGGCTGCTGTCGGGCTGCGTCCCTCGCGCGCGACTCTCCCGCCTCCTCCTCCGCCGCTCCAGCGGCTCTGCACGGGCGGACGGGGTCACGTCTGTCGGGGGGCGGGGGGCCGTGTCCGCGTCGGAGCCGCGAGCTTCGCGTGCGCCGGGGGGAGAGACGTGTCGGCCGCCCCAAGAGGGGTGCGCTCACGGCAATGAGTGCTCTTGCAACTGGTGAGGGATCAATGTTAGATATGTGTGTTTGTTGTTACATCTAAATTGAAAACTCATTCCTTTAGAACTGCTTTATCATATGTAGTTGTCCTTCCCCCGTACTTCCGATTAGCACGATTGGTTACGTACGGCGCGAAAGAAGTTCAACATACATCTGTGCGCGCGCTGGTCTGTGTGTGCGTGTGTCTGTGTGCGGCCGTGTGTGTGTGTGTATAAACGCGTATGTGTGCGTGTTTGAGACTTGTGTACGCAAGAAGAAAATCACTCAGCCGCTGTAAAAATAATACAACGGCAGCGATCAATGATTCCCTGATGAGACAAATTCCTCGACCTGTGCCCGACTTCCCTCTCGGTCGCCCTCCGGGTAAAGTGAAGATGCAGTTCATGCGTCGCTTTCATCTCCGTGTCTCTCGTTCGATCCGAATCGTGACCCGAGTCATCATCATCATCACTAGTATTAGTATTCCCTGTTGGTCTTCAACTCGCCCAGAAGCTGCCCGAGGTGCGTTGTGCCGCAACGCGAACGCGGCGCCCTCGCGATGGAGAATCCCTGAAGACGAATGGTGCTGTGCTTGCTGCTTCTACAGGTCGTTGTAGTCGTCTCTGTGAAAGGAAACTCAACTCTCTAGAGCTCCACAAGGACGTAACGCATCCATGCGGCGCGGTCGAGCGACCTTCGCGATCTCTTCCGCGCGAAACTCCTCTGAACAGATGCCGCCACCGCAGGGCACAGCTGCTGCTGCGGACTGCCGCTGATGATAGCTGTTGTTGTTGTTGTTGCTGATAGCTGTTGTTGCTGCTGCCGCTGATGATAGCTGTTGTTGTTGCTGTTAGCTGTTGTTGTTGTTGTTGCTGATAGCTGCTGCTGCGGACTGCCGCTGATTGCTGCTGCCGCTGATGATAGTTGTTGTTGTTGCTGATAGCTGTTGTTGTTGCTGATAGCTGGTGTTGTTGTTGTTGCTGATAGCTGTTGTTGCTGCTGCCGCTGATGATAGCTGTTGTTGTTGCTGTTAGCTGTTGTTGTTGTTGTTGCTGATAGCTGCTGTTGTTGCTGCCGCTGATTGCTGCTGCCGCTGATGATAGCTGTTGTTGTTGCTGATAGCTGTTGTTGTTGCTGATAGCTGGTGTTTTTGTTGTTGCTGATAGCTGGTGTTGTTGTTGTTGCTGATAGCTGTTGCTGCTGCCGCTGATGATAGCTGTTGTTGTTGCTGATAGCTGTTGTTGTTGCTGATAGCTGGTGTTGTTGTTGTTGCTGATAGCTGTTGTTGTTGCTGATAGCTGGTGTTGTTGTTGTTGCTGATAGCTGGTGTTGTTGCTGATAGCTGGTGTTGTTGCTGATAGCTGCTGCCGCTGATGATGATAGCTGTTGTTGTTGCTGATAGCTGGTGTTGTTGCTGATAGCTGTTGTTGTTGCTGATAGCTGCTGTTGTTGCTGATAGCTGGTGTTGTTGCTGATAGCTGCTGTTGTTGCTGATAGCTGGTGTTGTTGCTGATAGCTGGTGTTGTTGTTGTTGCTGATAGCTGGTGTTGTTGCTGATAGCTGGTGTTGTTGTTGTTGCTGATAGCTGCTGTTGTTGCTGATAGCTGGTGTTGTTGCTGATAGCTGGTGTTGTTGTTGTTGCTGATAGCTGCTGCCGCTGATGATGATAGCTGTTGTTGTTGCTGATAGCTGGTGTTGTTGCTGATAGCTGTTGTTGTTGCTGATAGCTGCTGTTGCTGATAGCTGGTGTTGTTGCTGATAGCTGCTGTTGTTGCTGATAGCTGGTGTTGTTGTTGTTGCTGATAGCTGGTGTTGTTGTTGATAGCTGCTGTTGTTGCTGATAGCTGTTGTTGTTGCTGATAGCTGCTGTTGTTGCTGATAGCTGGTGTTGTTGTTGTTGCTGATAGCTGGTGTTGTTGCTGACAGCTGCTGTTGTTGCTGATAGCTGCTGTTGTTGCTGACAGCTGCTGTTGTTGTTGCTGACAGCTGCTGTTGTTGTTGCTGACAGCTGCTGTTGTTGCTGACAGCTGCTGTTGTTGCTGATAGCTGCTGTTGTTGCTGATAGCTGGTGATAGCTGTTGTTGTTGCTGATAGCTGCTGTTGTTGTTGCTGATAGCTGCTGTTGTTGTTGCTGACAGCTGCTGTTGTTGCTGCTAGCTGGTGATAGCGCGTGTTGTTGTCGCTGCTGATAAGGATCCTGCTGTCGGTTCTGAAGATGATGCGTCTGCTGGTGTCGCTGGTGCCGCTGCTGATGTTCGCGTTGCGAATGCCGCTGCCGCTGCTACCGCCTGTAACACCGAGCAGCTCCCTCCGGTGGCGGCGCGCGCAGCCCTCCCGCTTCTAATCCGCGCGTGGCGGGCAGCTCGCCGGCTTTTAAGCGACGCACGTCACACGCAAACGACCAATCACAGCACCGGGGGTAGAGAGAGAGCGCATCGCGAAGAGCTTCGTGATGCTGCTACCGATGGTGGTGCGTGGGTGGGTGGGTGTGGATGGGTGTGAGTGGGTATGGGTGAGGGTGGTCGTGGGTGGGTGTGGGTGGGTATGGGTGAGGGTGGTCGTGGGTGGGTGTGGTTATGGGTGAGGGTGGTCGTGGGAGGGGTGTGGGTGGGTATGGGTGAGGGTGGTCGTGGGTGGGTGTGGGTATGGGTGAGGGTGGTCGTGGGTGGGTGTGTGTTGGGTGAGGGTGGTCGTGGGTGGGTGTGGGTGGGTATGGGTGAGGGGTGGTCGTGGGTGGGTGTGGGTGGGTATGGGTGAGGGTGGTCGTGGGTGGGTGTGGGTGGGTATGGGTGAGGGTGGTCGTGGGTGGGTGTGGGTGGGTATGGGTGAGGGTGGTCGTGGGTGGGTGTGTTGGGTGTGGGTAAGGGTGGGTGGGGGTTCGGGTGGGTGTGGGTGGGTGAGGTTGGATGGGGGTGGGTGGGGGTGGGTGGGTGTGGGTGGGTGTTGGGGGTGGGTGGGTGTGTTGGGTGTGGGTGTGGGTGGGTGAGGGTGGATGGGGGTGGGTGGGTGTTGGGTGTGGGTGGGTGGGGGTGGGTGGGTGTGGGTGGTGGGTGTTGGGTGTGGGTGGGTGAGGGTGGATGGGGGTGGGTGGGTGTTTGGGTGTGGGTGGGTGGGGGTGGGTGGTTTGTGGGTGGGTGAGGGTGGATGGGGGTGGGTGGGTGTTTGGTGTGGGTGGGTGGGGGTGGTGGTTGTGGGTGGGTGTGGGTGGTGGGTGGGGGGTGGGTGGTGTGGTGGTGTGGGTGGGTGGTGAGGGTGGATGGTTGTGGGTGGGTGTTGGGTGGTGGGTGGTGAGGGTGGATGGTTGGGGTGGGTGGGGGTGGGTGGTTGTGGGTGGGTGTTGGGTGTGGGTGGGTGAGGGTGGATGGGGTGGGTGGTGTGTGGTGGGGTGGGTGGTTGTGGGTGGGTGTGGTGTGGGTGGGTGGGGTGGGTGGGTGTGGGTGGGTGTTGGGTGTGGGTGGGTGAGGGTGATGGGTGTGGGTGTTTGGTGGGGTGGGTGGGGTGGGTGGTTGTGGGTGGGGTGGGTGTGGGTGGGGTGGGTGGATGGGGTGGGTGGGTGTTTGGTGTGGGTGGGTGGGGGTGGGTGTTGTGGGTGTGTTGGGTGTGGGGGTGGGTGGTGGTTGTGGGTGGGGTTGGGTGGTGGGTGGGTGAGGGGGATGGTTGTGGGTGGGTGTGGGGTGGTGGGTGAGGGTGGATGGTTGTGGTGGGTGGGGGTGGGTGGTTGGGTGGTGTGGGGGTGGTGTGAGGGGGATGGGGGTGGGTGGTGTGGGTGGGTGGGGGGGGGGTGGTTGGGGTGGTGTGGGTGTGGTGGGGGGTGTGGGGGGGGGGGTGGGGGTGGTGGGGGGGGTGGGTGGTTGTGGGGGGTGTTGGGTGGGGGTGGGTGGGGGGGGGTGGTGTGGGTGGGTTGGGTGTGGGTGGGTGAGGGGGGGGGGGGTGGGTGGTGTTGTGGTGGTGGTGGTGGTTGTGGTGGGTGTGGGTGTGGTGGGTGAGGGTGGATGGGGGTGGGTGGGTGTGTGGTGTGGGTGGGTGGGGGTGGGTGTTGGTGGGTGTTGGGTGGGTGGGTGGGGGTGGGTGGTTGTGGGTGGTGGGGGGGTGGGTGGTGAGGGTGGATGGTTGTGGGGTGGGTGTTGGGGTGGGTGGGTGAGTGGATGGTTGTGGGTGGGTGGGGTGGGTGGTTGTGGGTGGGTGTTGGGTGTGGGTGGGTGAGGGTGGATGGGGGTGGGTGGGTGGGGTGGTGGGGGTGGGTGGGTTGTGGGTGGGTGTTGGGTGGGGTGGGTGAGGGTGGATGGGGGTGGTGGGTGTGGGTGGGTGGGGTGGGTGGTTGTGGGTGGGTGTTGGGTGTGGGTGGGTGGGAGTGGGTGGTGTGGTGGGTGTTGGGTGTGGGTGGGTGAGGGTGGGTGGTTGTGGGTGGGTGTTTGGGTGGGGGTGGGTGGGAGTGGGTGGTGTGTGGGTGGTGTTGGGTGTGGGTGGGTGAGGGGGGGTCGTTGTGGGTGGGTGGTGGGGTGTGGTGGGTGAGGGTGGATGGGTTGGGGTGGGTGGGTGTGGATGGGTGGGGGTGGGTGGTTGTGGGTGGGTGTTGGGTGTGGGTGGGTGAGGGTGGATGGGGGTGGGTGGGTGGGGGTGGGTGGGGGTGGGTGGGTTGTGGGTGGGGTGTTGGGTGTGGGTGGGTGAGGGTGGATGGGGTGGGTGGGTGTGGGTGGGTGGGGGTGGGTGGTTGTGGGTGGGTGTTGGGTGTGGGTGGGTGAGGGTGGATGGGGGTGGGTGTTGGGTGTGGATGGGTGGGGGTCTCGCGGTTCTCGCGCTTGCTCTACTAACCCGGCGACTCGAGTTCGATTCCCGCACACGGGTACCAGTGACGATTTTCTGAACCGGTCCTGGGCCTCCCCTAGGCCGACTCAGCCTCAAATTAGTATTTGTGCGGTGTTTAAACCTCACTACTGGGGAGACAAATGCGAACGGGCCTGGTGCTGTCCACCCACTCCCTCGCTAACAGCACTTGCCTCACAAGTCTGTTGAGGCGATGAGGGATCTTTGGAAGTAGGTGGAGGGGTGGTGGGTGGCATGGGAACTGGAGACCGAGCTCAGACTGGTGGGTGAGCGAGGGATTCACTGCGGGTTGTTCGTTTGCGTGGAGATATAGCCACCACTGAGCTGATCGAGGAGCTGCTGGTTCTAGAATAATTATAATTGTGCTTTATTTTAGGTGGAGCGGTGGCGCAGTAGTTAGGGCACTGCACTATTAGCTCGGAGATTCCGGCTCAAGGATAACCGTGGCGAACGATGTCTCAACCGGTTTTGCCACCCACCCCACACCCTTCAAACTGCACTGACCAGCGTGGTGAAGTATGATTCCCACAGTTGAGTAGCACGGTTGGCTACTGACGGTGCAACAACATCGAAACGTCGTGATATTTGTAATCACTTTATTTTTTTTATTTTTTTTTATCTACGTGACTTTACTGAAAGAATCATAGAATAAGAATTCCTGCAGTCACGAAAGTTTTAAGTCAAAATTTTACATGCATACAAACAACAACAACTCCTACATCTAAAATTGTGAGGTGTGGATATCATCCAGCCATGGATTGGGAAATGTTTACAACGTTACCGCATTCTTGATTAAACCAAGCATGTCCAGGATGACGTGTATCACTTAGATAACAATGCCTGGCAAATTCACGTAACATAGGTTAGCCCTCGCTTAACGCATGTTCGCACAACGCATTTTGGTTATAACGTGGAATGTGCACCGTTGTGATAACGAGCACTCTGAGCGGTCGACGACAAACTGCTTTCTTGAGCTGCGCGGCTGAGCAGAATGATATCGTAAGCAGAATGATCTAGTCAGCAGAATGATATCGTAACGCGGCGGCATACCCTCATCTCAGTTCTTCCTCCCGCTATGGAATGGGCAAATATCATTCAGTAACACTTATTCCCGCTTAATGCGGTTTTCGCTTAATGCCGCACTTTGCCTATATATTGCGTTACTAATACACTGAACAAAGGTGCGCAATGATTATGTTGTGCTGTGGTGCATATCAGGTCTACAACCGCCAACTCCATCCACTGGATCTAACGGAATAAACACGTGGACCTGTGTGTGAGAAAGAGTATAAACGCACACGTGGTGCTCACCTACATCCAAGGACTTGCATCAATCCTGGCCAGGAAACTGTGAGGAGCAGATGTTTTTATTCTCGCGAACCAAACTCTACAGCGAAGACCGCACATGCCACCCAGGAATGCAGCTGGAAAATAATTTAGAATAACGCTTAAAAAATGTAACAAACCAGAAAATAAAGACGTGACACATCTGCGGTTGTGGTAATGATTTTGAGGAAAATTATATATTTAAATTTAGAATTGCATTACTGTATTTGCTGATTTTTATTGATATCAACACAAGTGTGTGGGAAATATGTACTTTTTGTGCGTGGTTTGCATTTGTGTATGCGTGTGTGATAGTATGTATGTGCATGATTGAGTGTGCATGTGTGTATGCTAAGACTGAAATGAATACTCTGGTGTGGTGTGTAAAACATCAGCACTTGGAAGACAAAGGCGGCTGGCCGTTGTGTTGGCCACCCACCCCCTCGTGTGCCATGCCGGCCTCCAGAGGTGCTCGCTAAGAGCACTTGCACCAAGAGTTGGTTATGGTTATACGGGGACCTTGTTTTTGATTGTGTACGTGCGAACACACACGAAGAGAAGTGTCGTGACCGTGTGTAGAGCGCAGCGAGAGATGGGAAGCAGAGACAGAATGAAGGATGGCAGGAATATGCAAGTACAGGGAGAGATGGGGAGAGAGCGCTGATTGCTGGGGACGGAGCATTTGGGAGGAAGAGAGGGGAGGGTCTCGAACACCTGCAAGTGCGTGATTGATGGAAGCCGGGTGACGTGCACATGAAACGCAACTGCTCCCTCCTGGCCTCTCCATCTGCTACGGCCCTTAGAGCCGTGCCACGGCTCTCTTTGCAGAGACGTGAGCAAGAAGTGAAAGAAGAAGCAAAATTCCACAGCGGCAAAGCCAAGTTTGACACGTAAATCTTACACTGCATAAACTTTTCCAAGACGCGTCTCCGTGCTGAGCAGTGTATCGGGGTGAGAGCCGCTTCAGTGCGTCGTCAAAGCCGCCGGGGACGTTGGCGGTGTCAGCTCATAAGGAGAGCTGGTCGGTCCGAGCGAGCGTGACTGCTCGCGAGACGTTCAATGTCGAAACGGCTCCAGAGTTTGTCTTGCGTTGAACCAACGCTGCTGAAACTATACACTCCCCAGAAAGCCGTGTGGCTGATGATTTGTGAAAATACTTTTAAAACATTTTTTACGAAGGGACAGGTATGATAAGCTTTTTGTCACCACGAATCGCCTCTTACTACACCTCAGGAAGGACAAGACGCCAGCTACAAATGCATCCTCGTTGTCAAGCCTTGTGGCGAGCGAATCAAAAGTCTGCTGTTCGCCTGTTTGCGGGCACGTCTGGCTAATGTCACACAAACATTTTTTTTGTATTGGATCAAAATATTTTTTTAAATAATGTTATTTTTCTTTGCGTCAGCCGTGTTTGGGTCTAAATACCGGGTATATTTATTTGGTCACATTCCGTGCTGCTTCAAGCACAGTGATTATCTGCGAGTGCAGGACGCACGCTTTGTTGGGGGAGCGGCGAAGCACCATCACGTGATCGTGTGCACCTGTGTGCGTGTTTTGTGGCGGTTTACGCATTGCGCTACGAACCCGGCGACCCGAGTTCGATTCCCGCTCATGGCCAACGTCAGCGACGGATATATTGACCAGTCCCGGGCCTCGCATAGGTCGATCCATCCTCAAATGAGCATCTGGCGCGATATGTAAATATAACCTCCTGGGAGACAAAGGCGGCCAAGGGTATTGTTAACCCACGACCCTATCGTTCGCTAACAGCACTTATCTGGTCAGTCTGCTTAGGCTATGGGGGTGGGGGTCTTTGTCTTCGTGTGTGTGCACGAATACGATGACGATTCATGGGATGATAATGCATTTTTATCAAAATGATGAATCACGTGACTTTGTACCACTGTGCGGGGGAGTCAATAGGGGTTGTGGATAGACTCGCCCCTACCATAGGAGTGTGGAATTTCCACCACTGGCTCAGTACTGTAAACGGGAGATGAACACTGCCTCAAAGCTCAATTGAGTAGAAACTCACTGTGACTTATACATAAGAATGTGTTTCATTATGGCATCAAGAAGTTCATACAAAGTACACCTCAAAACGCCGTAGAATCTGTCTTGCGCGGAAACCGCAGACGAGCGGGAAGGTGGCCAGGACTGGTGCCAACAATTGCCCAAGCTCTGCGGTCCTTCATTTGGATGTTGGGCCAACTATATGAATGAGTGTATATACAGATGGCAATGATGATGTTGATGGCTCCTGTCACATGAACGGTACATTAAGGACGCTGCCCACCACGACACACGTTATGGCTCGGGTTCACAGGCTCGTGAAACCGAAACCCCGATTTAACAGCCCCTGTAAGCACCGTGTAATCCCCTTCATCTGAGCGCCGACTGATGCCGCGGGCCGCCTCGCTACGAGAGGTGAACTGGGGAGGGAGAGGCGGCAGTTGTTGCCGCTGCTGGCCGTGATGATGATTTTTGTTACGCTTATTTATTTGTATAAACATATTTCAACTGTAAAATCCTTTGAAATGGGAACGTCTTGTTCAAAACGGAGTCCAGATCGTAGTGCGTCGTGGTGGTAGCGTTACCACCTGTCCTGGTTTTACTATAGTAGTGGTTGGTGGTGGTGATGGTGGCTCATGCAGTACTGGACGTGTTGATGCTGGTGGTGGTAGTGTAGTGGGGAGCGGTAGTGTTGCAGTTAGCGCGCTGCGCGACGAACTCGGCGACCCGAGTTCAATTACCACTCACGGCCACCACTAGTGACGATTATCTGAACCAGTCCTGGGCCTCAGCTCGGTCGACTCAGCCTCAAATAGTATCTTATGTGGTGTGTACACATCGCCACAAATTAAGGAGACAGAGGGGGCCGGGCGTGGTACTGGCCACCCACCCTCTCGTGTGCCATGCCAGCCTTCATCGGTGCTCGCTAACAGTACTTGCCCCAAAATTCTGTCGAGGCTATACGGGGGACATTTGTCTTTGGTGTTCATAGTGGTATCAGATATAATTTACATCTTCTTGTTTCTTTCGGTAAAGTCACGTAGAAGGGAAGTAATAAAATAATAAAAATAAAACATAATAAAACAATTCTCACGACGTTTCGGCTACAACGCAAGCAGCCGTCTTCAGGTGAAGAATGAGACACTACCAAACTAGGAGCTTATATATAAGCTGCATTGGGGGTTGAAGAGCGCCTTAACAAAAAGAATGTGCATGTGAAGAGGGATTTAGCACCCCCACCCATCCACAGTAAGTATACTGATGGTGCGATGCAGTTTATACTTTAGTTTTTTATGTAGTTTATACTTTAGTTTTCTACGTGGTTGTTGAGTAACTGCAGCTACATATCATTAACATTCCTTTCCTTTGTTACTGCTAATCCCTGCACCCCCCTTGGTTGCTGCTGATCCTGCATAATGCATGGGCATAATATGACTTTGACACCCCCCCGCCCAACGCCTACGCATTTTCCATGAATATGCTAAATCCCTCTTCACATGCACATTCTTTTTGTTAAGGCGCTCTTCAACCCCCAATGCAGCTTATATATAAGCTCCTAGTTTGGTAGTGTCTCATTCTTCACCTGAAGACGGCTGCTTGCGTTGTAGCCGAAACGTCGTGAGAATTGTTTTATTATGTTTTATTTTTATTATTTTATTACTTCCCTTCTACGTGACTTTACCGAAAGAAACAAGAAGATGAATCCCTGCAGTCACGAAAGCTTTAAATCGAAATATAATTTACATGTTGGTGGTGGTTGTGATGCGGCTTGTTACAGCTACTCTTGATGATGGTGGTCACTGTAGGTTTGGAATGACGACAGGAATGTGTGAAATAGTGTGGGTTTAAGCAGCGCCGTTGTTTGTGGACAGAGCGGCCTCGCGCAGATGCTGGTCGGCCCGGGGACCTGTGTCCGCCGGCTTGCCTGGCTGCCATGACGCAAATGTGATGCAGAGAAGAAGGGCGCTGCGAATTTCATCAGCAGCGCACTCGGGGTTTCCAACGCGTCCTCCCGAGGGGATGGCCCTGGCTGGGCGAACTGACAGACGATTTGACCTCTCTGTAGTGCGGGATGAATATATTCTCCTCACTGCTTCTCTGTCGCCGTTGATGATGGAAGCTGCTGTGGCCATGTAGGCGTATTTTCGTTTGTTAAAGATGTCTGGGGGATGGAGCCCATGGATCGTGTCATTGTGGGGAGCATCGAGAAGTCTTCATCTCGCAGTGAATGGACCATGGATGATGGTTACGATATAATACACAGGTATAACATGTAATGCTATTTACTCGCTCCGTCCATCGGAGTGGGCTCCACTCGCTTTCAGAAATAGCCCCCCACCACTCCGCATAAGTCCCACACACTCCACTGCAAACTCCGCCCACTACTCCAGTAGCCCCGCCCTATGCCTGTACAATGAGTCCTCGTTAAACGCGGTAGATGCGTTCCTGAAAAGTGCCGCATTAAGTGAAAAACGTGTTAAGTGACAACAATTTCCCCATAAATAATGCAATGATAAAATTTGGCAAGATACCATGTACACACACAGTAACATGGCGGGACAAATAACTGAACGTACATGACCGTATCTATATATATAAAATCGTGAATGTCTGTCTGTGTGTGTGTCGCCGGACCATACGCACTTTAATTGGACGCCGGTTGCCCCTGCCAACGGCTAGCGACGCCTTCGCCGCTTTCATTGGACGGCGGTTGCCCCTGGCAACGGCTAGCGACGTCTTCGCCAAGGGCTGCAGTTTCATTGGACGGCGGTTGCCCCTGCCAACGGCTAGCCACGCCTTCGCCACTTTCATAGGCTCCGTAAATAATTAAATAATAGCCATTACACAGTATTGTTCGAGCGCTAGGGGGGGGGGGGAAGGAACGCCACCCGTACCCTGCCTCTGCCGGGTGGACAATTTTGGCGAGGCCGCAGGCTCTGCACGCTACTAGGCCTCGACACCCACCACGCCACTCTGAGGTAAATTTATCAAAGTTTTTCCTACTCTTCACTCCACCCCCACCACAATGTGTGCAATTTATATTACTTTTAAACCCAACGCGCCAACAATCGATTACTTAAATGTTCACTGTACAAATAGTCATTAAGCTGGGTCAGCGTACTTCCAGTCTATCATGTAGACTGTAGCCTGCTTATTAAACTCGGTGAGCGTACTGCCACTCTATCATGTACACTCTAGCCTGCTTATGAAGCTGAGTGCGTGTACTGGCAGTCTATAATGTGGACTGTAGCCTGGTTATTATAATCGATTCTTTATATGTTCTTTGTACAAATAGTCATTAAGCTGGTTGAGCGACCCCAGTTCCATTCCAACTCACGCCCACCACTGCTGACGATTATTTGAAACGGACCTGGGCCTCCCCTAGGTCGACTCAGCCTCAAACGCGTAACTGCTGTCGTGTGTGAACATCGTCACTGGGGAGACAAAGGCGGCCGGCCATCGTGGATCCAAGTCCCGGGCGAAGCCGGGTCATGTGTATGTGTGTATGTGTTTATGTGTATGTCTGTGTGTCTGTATGTATGTGTGTATGTATGTGTGTGTATGTGTTTGTGTGTATGTATGTGTGTGTCTATGTATGTGTGTGTATGTGTGTGTATGTGTGTGTATGTATGTGTGTGTATGTGTTTGTATGTGTTTGTGTGTTTACGCTCGCATTACACAAATGTGTTGCAGGTCTAAGGCGTTCCTCGCACAGCATTGCCGCTTTATTATTTCAGTCGTTTACTGCCTTACGCACCCTGAAAGTCGTGTGTGTCTGCAGCAAGCGCGTGTATGTGTACCTATGGACGCGCGCGCGTGTGTTGTGTAGGGGGAACGGTAGTGTAGTGCTTAGCGTGCTGTCTGTGTGTGTGTGTCTGTGTGTGTGTCTGTGTGTGTGCGTGTGTGGTGTGTGGGGAGCGGTAGTGTAGTGCTTAGCGTGCTGTCTGTGTGTCTGTGTGTGTGTGTGTCTGTCTGTGTCTGTCTGTGTGTGTCTGCGTGTGTCTGTGTGTGTGTCTGTGCGTGTGTGGTGTGTGAGGAGCGGTGGGTGTAGTGCTTAACGCTACGCTGCGCTACCAACCCGGCGAACCGAGTTCGATTCCCGCTCACGGCCACCACCGGTGACGATTATTTGAACCTCCCCTAGGTCGACTCAGCCTCAAACGAGTAACTGGTGTGGCGTATTAACATCGGCACTGGGGAGACAAAGGCGGCCGGGCGTGGTGGATCCAAGTCCCGGGCGAAGCCGGGCCATGTGTATGTGTTTATGTGTATGTCTGTGTGTCTGTATGCATGTGTGTATGTATGTGTGTGTGTATGTGTTTGTGTGTATGTCTGTGTGTGTATGTATGTGGGTTTTTTTGTATGTGTTTATGTCTATGTCTGTGTGTCTGTATGTATGTGTGTATGTACGTGTGTGTATGTGTTTGTGTGTATGTATGTGTGTGTGTATGTATGTGTGTATGTGTTTCTGTGTATGTATGTGTGTGTATGTATGTGTGTTATGTGTGTCTCTGTGTGTCTGCATGTATGTCTGTGTGTATTGTGTATGTGTTTGTGTGTTTACGCTCGCATTACACAAATGTGTTGCAGGTCTAAGGCGTTCCTCGCGCAGCATTGCCGCTTTCTTTTTTCAGTCGTTTACTGCCGTACGCACCCTGACAGTCGTGTGTGTCTGCAGCAAGCGCGTGTATGTGTACATATGGACGCGCGCGCGTGTGTTGTGTAGGGGGAACGGTAGTGTAGTGCTTAGCGTGCTGTCTGTGTCTGTGTGTGTGTGTCTGTGTGTGTGTGTCTGTGTGTGTGTCTGTGTGTGTGCGTGTGTGGTGTGTGGGGAGCGGTAGTGTAGTGGTTAGCGTGCTGTCTGTGTGTCTGTGTGTGTGTGTCTGTCTGTGTGTGTCTGCGTGTGTCTGTGTGTGTGTCTGTGTGTGTGTCTGTGCGTGTGTGGTGTGTGAGGAGCGGTGGGTGTAGTGGTTAACGCTACGCTGCGCTACAAACCCGGCGAACCGAGTTCCATTCCCGCTCACGGCCACCACCGGTGACGATTATTTGAACCTCCCCTAGGTCGACTCAGCCTCAAACGAGTAACTGGTGTGGCGTATTAACATCGCCACTGGGGAGACAAAGGCGGCCGTGCGTGAGTGGTGAGGGAGGGAGAGTGGTGAGGGAGGGAGAGTGGTGAGGGAGGGAGAGTGGTGAGGGAGGGACAGTGGTGAGGGAGAGTGGTGAGGGAGGGACTCAGCCGCAAAACGAGTAACTGGTGTGGCGTATTAACATCGCCACTGGGGAGACAAAGGCGGCCGGCCGTGGTGGATACAAGTCCCGGGCGAAGCCGGGTAGTACAGCTAGTTACTATATAATTCCATGTAATGTATCGTACCGCTTAGTCGTACAGCTCAAAGTAGTTCATTGTTGATAACCGGGGGCACGTGCCGCGTTGTAACGGGCGCATTCCGCGTTGTGTGAAAGGTGTTCCCGAATGGAAGGACCACCTGATAGCGACAAGGCGTTTTGTGAACAGCATGCATTCAGCGAGGAATTGTCGTGCCATAAGGCGCACGTCAGGCCAGACATCCGGATGTTCTCCAAAGCTTTGGGGCACGTGGATTGCATCGACTCCATGTGGCTCACCTGGAGGGCGTGAGGCCACACGCATACTGTGCAGAGAGTACCCTCGTTCATCTCCCTCTGTCTTCCCGATTCAGGGTTGCCACCTTTTCCACTGTAGACCGAGCCCGTAACATTTCTCAATTATCTCAGGTCGACCGAATTGCTCTGCAATACGCTGTAATAAATTGTAAAACAATCTTGATACAAAATCAATTCCTGCCACCCAAACACAAATTCCAATCCCTGATTGTCTGGTAATACCCGGGTAGGTGGCAACCCTACTCCCAATTTTGGCCAGCGCTGGCTGACGCACCCCATCATCATTACCCACGCGGGGCTGAGCCAACACGCCCGGACGGATAATGCTGTGGTAATTGCGACCGGAGGTGGCGACTCTTGCCAAGGCGACGGATCTGGTGACCTCCTTTCTGGCCAAGTAACCCCGCTTAGAATGCCTCCAACCTCGGCAGAAATATCGAACGCCAAGCAGGGTTGGACCTGGTTAATACTCGAATGGGAAACCATGTGGGCATAGAACACACGCTGGCAAGGGGATGGCACAGCACAGCAATGGAATTGTGAATCTACCCGTGCAGAGCCGTCACTCATCAACCCTCGCATTCCTGGCGGGTTTCTGAGTACTGGCCGGTATACTTCAAGCCAAGCACTCAACAATGGACTTGACCAACTATTCCAATACAAGACCCTCTTAACATTAGTATTTTGGCTAACTATCGAACAAAGACGGTCACTGCATTGCACACTTTCAGATGTGCGTTTGCGGCTGCCAGGAACGCTCTTCCTTCCAATATTCTGAAGCCGCTGGAGTTATGCACTTTTTAATCTAAATTTTAAACTCGTTTCTTTCGAATTGCTTTTTGTCTTCAGTTCGTTGTTGTTCCCCCGCACCTCAGATGAGCACGGTTGGCTCATCTGAGGTGTGGGGAAAGACGTTCAACATACACACATACATACAAGAGAAGTTCCTACATTAAGGACGTTATTATTGCAGGAGTAGTGGTACAGTATGGGACGCAGTGGCTAGACAACATCAGTGGTGCCTGATATCTCACCTGACCGGGCGCTGTTACCAACGTCTCATCAACCTAAATTGACCAGCTTGGTGAAGTATGGTCGAACAAACATCATCCCACATGGCACGCTGAGAGTTCCATCCAGCCGTGAACGGACAAAGAGGATAACATATTGTATTGTTTTTATCTTGATTACATTATTTTACAAACAAACTTCATGGTCGAATACGCCCGCCCTATTACAGCATCTCAACAGAAAATATAAATACTAATTTATAAGCGTTTGTCCCCACCCACAGTGTACCACATTCGAAAATAACCTGCAAATTAATTAATTGGGATTATATACAGAAATAATAGCCCTCTACTAGCAGAGGCCACTCTTGCAAATGACACATCCACGTTTCTTGAGTTCTCACATAGTTACATAAAATAAACGTGATGTTTATTCAGCTCTGACAATCACCAGCCCAACAAACAGAGTGTACACAGTTGGGGTTGACATCTCTGGACAATCGGTCTGGTCCCAGAATTCGGAGTTCACGTTGATGGTACTAAGCATCTGTCTCTCCGGTTGTCTACTTTTATTTATGGTTCATATCACGCAAATGCACACACAGCGAGATGAATGAAGCCAAACGATTAGTAATAGAATTGACCAAACACCCTGATATGGATCCCTTCTGGCGATGGGTCTCAAGGCTCCACGAAGCTTTCCTTCACATTCATCTGGCGGCGCGAATTTGTACGCATTATTACTTCCTCGCATTTTTACCACCTCATATGAAGTACACTGAGCTATTATCACTCCACAAACAGTTCAGAGTCTAAAATGTCAACAAATTAACCAGACTTTCAAAACCTGTGGTCATCGCTACAGAGGCCGATCTTAGCACCACTGGTACCAGTCATTGGCAAGTCCAATCATCGCCACATCCTTTTGAACCACATCGGTCCATCTCTTCTCTATCCTGTGCCACACCCATATAGCCTCGTCTATCCAGCCAAACAGAAGCTGCTTGGGCATGCAGTGGCTGGGCATGTGAGCTACATGACCTAGCCAATGTAGCCTCGCCTACCGGAGGAGATTACTGATTGGACTGTGTCCAGATCTTTCAAGGATATGTGAGCTGCTCACAAAATCCAGTCTGGTTAAACCCAGGATAAATGGTACAGCTATCGAAAGCTTCTCGAACTATGTGGTCAACAAATATGTTAAATAGTGTAGGGAACAGAGGACATCCCTGTCACACCCTAAGATGAACAAGATATGGCTCTGACTCCTGGCCATGCAGCTTCTTCGTGAGTCTAAGGAGAGAGGTTGGGTATCCAAAAGCATGACGAACCCACACCTCCCTAGCTTATCGATCGTATCATAGGCCTTTACCAGGTTAATAAGGAAGAGATACAGGTCCTGTTTGAATTCTCTACACCTCTACTGAAGCAGATGGATTCAGAATATAGCATCTGTGCAGTACTGCCCAAAATTGAAACCACATTAGGGCTCCACAAGACTCTTATCAGCTTTCCTGGTAAGGTGATGGTAAATCATCTTTTCCAGGACCTTTTTTGCACACTGAGGAGGGATATGCTAAGGTAGTTGCAATCCGTGCAGCCACCAAGGCATCCTTCCTACACGTCGTTCAGGTAGTTGTAAATTTGTCAAATAGGGCAGCCTGCACACAATATCCACCCTCCCTCAGTATTTCTCTTGGGAGGTCATCTATGACCGGCACTTTACCTGGTCTCAGGCTCTGGATCGCATTTCATATATTCGGAATCATAACCTGTATTTATCTGCAGAAATCTGATGAGCTGTGAAGCAATTTTTCACAGATGGCACATCGGCCAGCCACTCATGTGGCTCTCGGAACCTCCGAGCGTAGGCTATGGTAAGCCTTTTCATTCTCCGATGTGGGATGTTGCAGACGGTGAGAGTGAGCCTGCCTTTTTCTCTTAGCGAGCTAAAATAGCGCCTCCTTCTGCCTGGGTTTCTGGGATATTTTGCTTGCGTGCCCAATGAAGCCATAGCAGCTGGATAAACCCCAGGTTGTAACCTCACCGAGTTCTCCTCAGCTTCAGGAGCAGGGGTGTAGGGACGATACCAACTCCAGATGCAAGCGATTCTCTTGCAATTTACATCCGCTAGCCAAGATCAGGCGATTGTGGGTGGGCACTCACAACCACAGTGGAAGAATGGCAGGTGCATCTTACAGCTAACAAGCAAATGGTCAGTTTGCAGGATATCTCCATTTCCTGTTCTGCCCCTATATAGTCCAACAGATGTTCTTGCTTGGATTTGGCGTGCACCCATTGTTGTGTGAATGCACCGATGATTACCAGCTCATGGGCTGCGCAAAAGTATTGCAGCCTCCTACCATTGTTATTGAGATAATCTGGCCAATGCCTTCCAATCACTCTTGCCCAGGTGCTTGCGTCATGACGCACTTAGGCATTAAATCACCCAACAAGATGACTCTATCCTGTGGGGCCACTTTAGCCATCGCCGAGGACAGGCGATCATGGAAGGAATTTGACTCACCAGCCTTGCCTGCATCCCTTGACTAATGTCCGTCTTCAGTAGGGATGTTAAGCTACCACCATTAACACCTCATGATGATGAGGAGGCAAGCCTACAATAGCCTGGGACTCACAGCTTCACACACCTTGCTGCTAGGGGTCCATGCCTCCTTCTTTATTGTATTTAGAAGAAGAGCCACAAACAAACACAGACGACACATTTCACAGATATACTGAGAACCAACTTTGTTTTCTTCCCATCGATGTCCATGAGTCACGGCAGTGTGGATGTTGCAATTTTATTTTCTTCTCGAACAAAGTGCAGGTTTCTTCTGGCCTGAGGATATGCGAGCGTCAACTCTGTAATCACCAGAAAAACAGTCCAGCTGGCACAATTCAAAGGGTCTAATTTCAGGTGAATACAACATGCACCTAAACCAGTTATAACACACCAACACAGATTAGCAACACAAATACGACATGCGTAAACTCTCCCACAAATCTTCGCACATGGACACAAACTCACAGATTTACAAATACGCTTACACACTCGCAAGGACGTGGAGCTGATTGGACTTGCTGATGACTGGTACCAGCAGTGTCAAGATCGGCCTCTGTGGAGGAGGTTCGTGAAGGACACTGCTGGGGAGTTGGAGGAAGTCGCCCTCCAGCAACAACGGAGGGCAGAGGAGCGACGCTCACAACAACGAGCGGAGCGCCGGGCGGCTAAAGGCAGAGCGTTGGCACAGTGGGGTACATCTGCAAGTCCTCTCAGTCAGCCAACCAATCTGGGTCTGTTCCGTAACCTCCCGCCAGCGGGCCTTTGACTCTTCACGTTTATCTAGCCTGGCGCAAAGCGACGTGGTGAACTCACCACCACTTCGTGGCGAACGGCGGTTGTTGTTGTATGAGGAGCGGTGGCGCAGTGGTTGGCGCACTGCGCTACAAACCATGCGAGCTGAGTTCGATTCCTGCTCACGAACAATAACAGTGGCTCATATTTGGATAGTTCCTGGGCCTCCCCTAGGTCGACTCAGCCTCAAATAAGTACCTGGTGTGGCCGAACGTGGTGCTGGATACCTTCCATCCCATCGTGTGCCATGCCCTTCATAGGTGAACGCTAAAAGCACTTGCCCAAAAAGGCAGTTAAGGCTATACGGGGGAACTTTGTCTTTGTATGTGTGTGTACGCGCGTGTCTGTGTAGGTGCACGGCTCCGTCCGTTGCCTCTTCCCTTTGTGTGAGCGCGTCTGAGCGGAAATGTTGTTTAACGAGACGCCCCCCCCCTCAACCCCGAGCACAACAGCGGCAGCAGCAGCAGCAGCGCCTTGCACCCGGTGCCAAGACACACGACGCATCGCGGGGGGGGGGGGGGTAAGGGGGTCTGGCAGAGAACTCCAGAGTGCAACCAAATGGGGTGGGAGAGCCATGGGCTTGGTGCATTTCCCGCCATGCTAATGTGGAGTTTCCACCATTCTTAGTCGAGTTGGGCGCAGCCCCAATTGTCGTTCGGAGGAGAGAGACTGCGAGACTGCGTTTGTGATGGAGAAATTCGTCCACATTGTTGTCAGTAATTTGTCAATTCGCTGCATGCTCCTGCATGCTACATTTGAATTGTTCTCGCTGAGAATGGTGTTTACCAGGCATGATGTGTATATATGTTTGTGGCGGTATTCATCTCAGTCAGTGCCCCTAAGGCAGTGTTTGAAATTCCACATTCCTGTGGTGGGGCTGTGCTTATTACGAGCACACACACCGGTTACAAGTCGGTGTTAATATGTTTACATACTGCAGTTGTAGCTGATGGTGATGAAGGTGCTAGATCGTCGAGATAGACTATTGGTGGAAGGCGGTTGGCAGACGGGTGGTTAGATGATGTGAAAGTGGCCGGTGGGTGGGGTGAATGGGGTACGTGAGTAACGGGTAGATCGTGGGTCTGTGTTTGATGTGTGGATGATGGGTGGATGATGGGTGGATGATGGGTGGATGTGGGCAGTGGTTAGCGCGCTGTGCTACGAACTCGGCGACGTGGGTTCGATTCCTGCTCACGGTCAACACCAGTGACGATTATTTGAACCGGTCCTGGACCTTCCCTAGGTCGACTCGGCCTCAAATAAACATATTTTGTGGTTTTTAAACTTCGCCACAGGGAAACCAAGACGCCAGGGCGTGGTGCCGGCCACCCCCCCCACCCCCTCATTCCGTGTCTGCCTTCACAGGTGGTGCCACTCGCTAATAGCACTTGCGGCAAACGTCTGATCAGGCTTTGTGATGGTGGATGATGTGGATGAGCGATGGGTGGATGTTGGTTGATAAGTGGATGGACGGACGATGCGTAGGTGATGCGACTGAGTGGTGCTGGGTGGTGGGGTGGAGGGAGAGGGGTGGTGGGGGTGATCGTGGCTGTGGTGAATTTATCTTGCGGAGAACGCGACAGCGGGAAGGAAAACGTCTCGAGCGAGCAGCTCGCAAACACTTCCACAAACACTCGCGTCCACTTACAAAGATCCCCCGTATAGCCTGCACAGACTGTAGGGGCAAGTGCTGTTAGCGAGTAGCACCTATGAAGGCCGGAAGAGCACACGAGGGGGTGGGTGGCCAGCACCACCCCGGCCGCCTTTGTCTCCCTAGTGGCGATGATTACACATCGCACCAGGTACTCATTTGAGACTGAGTTGACCTAGGGGAGGCCCAGGACCGGTTCAGAGTGGGAATCAAACCCGGGTCGCCAGGTTTGTAGCGCAGCGTAGCGCTAACCACGACACTACCGCTCCCCACCTTTGTCTTCCCTGCACCCACCCATACACAACTTCTCCATCGTTCAGGGCCCGGCCAGAAACGCGCCGGCTATAAACAAAACGAGTGTGAAATAACAGGATGCAAGGAGACGGTGGTGGTGGTGGTGTTGGTGTGGAGGGGAATGGTGGAACGAGGGGGATGTGGAGGGTGCAGCTCGGGAGGTGGAGAGGGGAGGATAATGGTGGGGTGGGGGGTAGAAGGCACGTTAGGGTTAGGGTACATAATACCCATACCCGGAATGCATGGGATCATATCAGTAATATCATTATTAAAACAAATTATGTTATGCCCAAACTATGTTATGTGCCACTGTTCAACGCTGTGCTTACCAGTGTGTCGCTGCTCTTGCTGAGAGAGTAACAATGCCCTCCCTCTATACAGTTGCAAGGCACTTTTAAGGGATGTCCTGCATTGGGATGTTTGGCCATTTTTGTGAATGAGTGCTTGGCTTGGTGAAGAAAATTGGAAGTGTTCAGGGTACAAGTTGGAAGTGTTCAAGTTGGCAGTGTTCAGGGTACAAGTTGGAGGTGTTCAGTGTTCAAGTTTGAGGTGTTCAGTGTTCAAGTTGGAGGTGTTCAGGGTACAAGTTGGAGGTGTTCAGTGTACAAGTTGGAAGTGTTCAGTGTTCAAGTTGGAGGTGTTCAGTGTACAAGTTGGAGGTGTTCAGTGTTCAAGTTGGAGGTGTTCAGGGCACAAGTTGGAGGTGTTCAGTGTACAAGTTGGAGGTGTTCAGGGTACAAGTTGGAGGTGTTCAGGGTACAAGTTGGAGGTGTTCAGGGTACAAGTTGGAGGTGTTCAGGGTACAAGTTGGAGGTGTTCAGGGTACAAGTTGGAAGTGTTCAGGGTACAAGTTGGAGGTGTTCAGGGTACAAGTTGGAGGTGTTCAGGGTACAAGTTGGAGGTGTTCAGGGTACAAGTTGGAGGTGTTCAGGGTACAAGTTGGAGGTGTTCAGGGTACAAGTTTGAAGTGTTCAGGGTACAAGTTGGAGGTGTTCAGGGTACAAGTTGGAGGTGTTCAGGGTACAAGTTGGAGGTGTTCAGGGTACAAGTTGGAGGTGTTCAGTGTACAAGTTGGAGGTGTTCAGGGTACAAGTTGGAGGTGTTCAGGGTACAAGTTGGAGGTGTTCAGGGTACAAGTTTGAAGTGTTCAGGGTACAAGTTGGAGGTGTTCAGGGTACAAGTTGGAGGTGTTCAGGGTACAAGTTGGAGGTGTTCAGGGTACAAGTTGGAGGTGTTCAGTGTACAAGTTGGAGGTGTTCAGGGTACAAGTTGGAGGTGTTCAGGGTACAAGTTGGAGGTGTTCAGGGTACAAGTTGGAAGTGTTCAGTGTACAAGTTGGAAGTGTTCAGGGTACAAATTGGAGGTGTTCAGGGTACAAGTTGGAGGTGTTCAGGGTACAAGTTGGAGGTGTTCAGTGTACAAGTTGGAGGTGTTCAGGGTACAAGTTGGAGGTGTTCAGGGTACAAGTTGGAGGTGTTCAGGGTACAAGTTGGAAGTGTTCAGTGTACAAGTTGGAAGTGTTCAGGGTACAAATTGGAGGTGTTCGGTGTGGGTTGGTGAAATGAGGGTCCAGGGTTTATTTCGTCTTCTCTCGATGTACAAACCTTCGGTTTGCAAAATTTCGCCTGAACACGATTGAAAAAGTATGGACACTTTTCGTTTAACGAAATCACATTTCGGCGTGAACAAAATTTCACACGGCACGCGCCAAGAGATGATCGAACGTAAAGCACTCGGGCGGCTGCATCATCCTCCCGCGACAGCTTCACCGTTTCCCTACAATGTAACAGTGACGCCTCCACATCACATTTAGTCATTGCAAAATGCAGATTTTTGGTGAATTCCCTGAAAAGTTAATTGTTTTTTGTTTTAAATAAATGATTATTAAATGGTTTTAATATTCATGTTCTCTATTAGTATTTTTGTATTATGAAGTGTGATTTACGTGTATATTTTTAGGTCAGGAGTAGAGTTAGAATGACTCTTTGAAACACATAGCGATTTTTTATTATATTAAATGAATGGGAAAAGCTCCTTCGATTTATGAAATGTCGTGCTACTGTATGTGTGTTTTTGAAGAACGCGTTCCTTTTGTAAATCGAGAGATAATAAGAACAATGCTAATTTGTACCGCGCACAATTTTCACTTGCCCGAAGGCAGCGACCCTGGGGCGCGGATACCGGTATATTTCAACATTGCTCTCGATTTCATGTCATGAAATCAACAACTGTTACTGTGGCATTCTCGCAACAAGCAGTGTACTACCCTGTGTGTAAAAAAAGCCATGGAATTAACCCACCGAATGAGGCATCCACCCTGTGTAAGTTCAGAACATTGAATCAAGCGCTGGCACTCATTAAAGGAGAGAGAGAGGGACGCACTGTCTTCTCATCTTCGTAAGCAGAGTAAGTGGGCCACTAATTCTAGATTTGAAGCTTTCGTGACTGCAAGGATTCATATTCTTAGGTTGTTTCGGTAAAGTCACGTAGATACATTTTTTTTAATTAATAAAAGTAAAATAAAATAAAAATCACGACGTTTCGGAGGCAACACAAGCTTCCGTCTTCAGGTGGAACCGTCACAGCCACGACAGCTGTATCAAGTAAATGAGAGATTACAAGAGCTACCACTCCATATATATAATGGTTGAAGAGGGGAAGGGCCAAGTACGGCACACTTTTTATTAATATGGTAAGGTGAGGCTTAAGACTAAGAATAGACTGCATAACAAAAGACTGAGCCTTTGTTATGGAGAGGTACGGTTTGTGACTACGCCTAGCCTACATAACAAAAGTGTGAAAAAAGAAAAAACTAAACCTGGTAAAACAAGACTGGCTGTCTATCAATAACCTGTAATAGTTGTCTGTCAAATAAGATGGTCCAAATAAGTGTAGTTAAATCTTTTTTGCATGGTTAATCACATCTTTCCAATGATTACTCAGTTTGTAACCATCATCACGGTTGAAATTATGTCTGCGTTTGTATATTTGTATGGCTTCCTGTACAAACCTTTGATGGTAGCCAGGAGGTTTGCAGAGCACCTTGGTCTCGGAAAAGACAATTTCATGAGAGCCCACAGAGTTGTAGCAATGATCGGCAACGGCCGAAGAATCAGTTCTGCCGTGTTTCAGAACTGACTTGTGCTCGCGGACACGATCAGAAACATGACGTTTCGTTTCTCCAATGTAGCAATCACCACAACTGCAACTCAATTTGTAGACTCCAGGATACTGTAAGTCAGGAACGACATCCTTCACAGATGGAATCAGATCACGGATTTTATGCACTGTACTGAATCGGACTTGGATCTTATGTTTGTTTAGAATTTTGGAGATCTTTTTGGTCACGCACATAGCAGGCACATAGCAGGCGTGACCAAAAGATCTCCAAAATTCTAAACAAACATAAGATCCAAGTCCGATTCAGTACAGTGCATAAAATCCGTGACCTGATTCCATCTGTGAAGGATGTCGTTCCTGACTTACAGTATCCTGGAGTCTACAAATTGAGTTGCAGTTGTGGTGATTGCTACATTGGAGAAACGAAACGTCATGTTTCTGATCGTGTCCGCGAGCACAAGTCAGATCTGAAACACGGCAGAACTGATTCTTCGGCCGTTGCCGATCATTGCTACAACTCTGTGGGCTCTCATGAAATTGTCTTTTCCGAGACCAAGGTGCTCTGCAAACCTTCTGGCTACCATCAAAGGTTTGTACACGAAGCCATACAAATATACAAACACAGACATAATTTCAACCGTGATGATGGTTACAAACTGAGTAATCATTGGAAAGATGTGATTAACCATGCAAAAAAGATTTAACTACACTTATTTGGACCATCTTATTTGACAGACAACTATTACAGGTTATTGATAGACAGCCAGTCTTGTTTTACCAGGTTTAGTTTTTTCTTTTTTCACACTTTTGTTATGTAGGCTAGGCGTAGTCACAAACCGTACCTCTCCATACCAAAGGCTCAGTCTTTTGTTATGCAGTCTATTTTTAGTCTTAAGCCTCACCTTACTATATTAATAAAAAGTGTGCCTTTCTTGGCCCTTCCCCTCTTCAACCATTATATATACGGAGTGGTAGCTCTTGTAATCTCTCATTTACTTGATACAGCTGTCGTGGCTGTGACGGTTCCACCTGAAGACGGAAGCTTGTGTTGCCTCCGAAACGTCGTGATTTTTATTTTATTTAACTTTTATAAATTTTAATTTTTTTACCTACGTGACTTTACCGAAACAACCTAAGAATAAGTGGGCCACATTGATGATAGCTGATGGACGAGACTGGTGACACAATGGCAGTCAAAGCAAGATAACCTTTCCCAGAGGATCTATGGGGGTGCAATGCCAGTCAAGAGGAAACGGATAAATACATTGGTTGCCTTGAGGCAGTAATGCTTCTGCAGTATTCATTTAACACCGAGTCAATCCTTTTTGCTGTTATAGACCTGATGACGATATGGATAATACCATTGAGCAATTGTATGTCTACACCTCGTGCGGTATGTAAATATTGCCACTTGGGAGACAAAGGCGGCCGAGTGTGATGTCGGCCACCCACTCTCTCGTGTGCTGTGCTGGCCTTCATAGGTGCTCGCGAATAGCACTTGCTCCTGCAGTTTGTTAAGGCTATACTGGGAATCTTTGTCTTTGGTGGTTGTAGTTATGGTTGTGCCGGTGGGGTCAAGGGGCACATGGCTGATCTCACTGCTCGGCACGAGCCAGGATGTGGCTCCTTTCCGCTGATTCTCGCCGCTCTCCACAACTGTCTCTGCTCGTCCCCCCCCCCCTCGTTGTTTTTCTTGAAACTGTTATTTTTCTGAAGCCCAATTCGTCAGTATCTCCCCCATGCCCATTTATTTTCCTGTGATTATCACGATTCCAAATAACAACTCCAAAATGCTTTGCAAAGACCTGACGACATGAGAGTCAAACGTAAGTTGTATTTTCCAGTAGAAAAAATGCCATTTGCTCAGAATAGTGTCTGCCTCGGGCGGTGACACGCCAGTGAAGGGTACCTAGGGGCCAATCGATGTTGAGTACCGCAAAGCGCCACGACCACTCAGGGCTAATCAGGGATGGGCTGGGGCAGTGAGTGGTGGGGCTACCGAGCAGTGTGCAGACGGTGCAACTGCACTGGGCCCATAGGCCGGAGGTGCCCAGGTGCCGGCTATGAAGAAGGGAGCGGCTATTTCATTCCTTGACCCAGGGCTCATGCTAATTGCACGACGCGACTGGGCTGGGGTGAATTTAACCTTCGTCTGAACTCTTGTGGCTCGAGCTCTTTACCACGTAAGAGTAAAAATAGTAACATCAACAACATTTCGTTATTGTTGGCAATGTTCGGTTATTGTACAAGGCACTCTTGCGAATAATGGCGCTACAGGGCCAGTTGTCCATCCTCTACGAGAAGTGATGCGCTGGTCGACTCGGACTTAAAAGAGTACCTTTTCCAGTCTGTTACTCTTAGGCCTCGGGAGAAGGAGGGGTACAAAGGCGGTCGAGCGCTGTGTCGTCAATGTTTCCGCACCGCCCCCCTTCTTCGTGCTCTGTGCCGGTGACCTCAATGGGGTCTCGCTAACAACACTGCACAGTCCTTATAAGTGCGTGTTTGTGTGCGTTGCATGAGAACGCGTGCGTAGTGGTCTGTGCGCTGCCTTGTGATTCCGGCCCCCTGGGTTGTACTCCCGGCCATGGCGCACACACATCTAACACTGGCAATCGGTGTCAAAGGTCATCTTGGATCATGAGGGTTCAATTGGCCGTAAAACAAGCCACGGCCCCTCCATGTCTGAGCATTGTACCGACACTTAATAACAAAATAATGAAACAGATAATACATCTCCTTCACATATATGTCTCTCCACATCAACGTAAAATAGTTCACACATCCCATCGGTGACACGGCATTCTGGGGAATGCATAATTGCAGCAACACTGATTCAGTACAAGCAATATTCCAAACCGATTTTGACATCCAGTGTCTCTTCAGCAGTCAGGCTCACTTGAACCAATGCTGGTGATATGTATGTATGTTGAACTTCTTTTTCACCGTACGTAGCCAACCATGCTAATCAGATGTGTGATCTCTGAGTGAGGCATATTGCCACTGAGTAGTTAGTTGCAGCTCTTCTACAGCTTGGTTCCCTCCCTTCACTCCCCCTCGATGTCTCTATTAACCAAAAACACAGAGCTTACATGCACTTGTACCTAACTTGTTCTAGCGCTCTTGCTCTCATTATATTTGCAATTTTGTTTAAATTTGTTTGTGTTTCGTTTATGACCATTACATACCTTGTAAGTTGTGCAATATTCATCTTCTTGGTTCTTTCGGTAAAATCACGTAGAAGGGAAGTAATAAAATAATAAAAATTAAACATAATAAAATAATTCTCACGACGTTTCGGCCACAACGCAAGCAGCCGTCCTCAGGTGAAGACCAGGTCTGTCGGGGAGACAGCGTCTGAATGAAACACCACCACGCTTGGAGCGTATATTTAACCTGGGTTGGAAGGGGGGAAGGGCGCCTTGACAAAAGGAATTGGCATATCAAGAGGAATTTAGCATATTAATGGGAAATGCAGGTATGTGATTAGTACTACTTGTGAAATGCGTAGGAGGTGGGCGGGGGGTTTTCAAAGTCATATTATGCCCGTGCATTATTCAGGATTAGCAGCATCAAAGGGAGGGGATAGGGGTAGCATTAATAAAGGGAAGGAATGTTAATAGTATGTAGCTGCAGTAACTAAACAACCACGTAAAAAACTAAAGTATAAACTACATAGTATCATCAGTATACTAAATATACTCTCCAATAATAATAATTATTTTATTATGTTTTATTTTTATTATTTTATTACTTCCCTTCTACGTGACTTTACCGAAAGAACCAAGAAGATGAATCCCTGCAGTCACGAAAGCTTTAAATAGAAATGTGTGCAATATTCTTTAAGGACGTATTCGTTATCTATAATAGCCAGGCAAATGGCTAAACGGGACCATCATCTTTGGACCAAATCAAATAAACTCAACACTCAAATTTTACACCAAAATCACAGCTGGCATAAATCTGTACGAAAACAATCTGAAACAGTTAATTGAAAGCATCTCCCTATAGCCTCACACACTTGGATGCTGTGCTCATCTCGCCTGTGCAAGACCGGCTCTGAGCCAGTGGTTATTTTATCGACCAGTGGAGAAATTATTGGCCGAGTTATTATTATTAAAAGTCGACTTTAACTTGCACACGACATCGGAGTAACACGCGTGCACCCACGACCCAGACGCCGCTGTGGAGCATTCACGTGCACACCAGATGCCTGCCACCCGTGATGACGGTGGGTGATGCGTGTTGCACGTCACACTGTGCCCGTGCGTGGGGTGGAGCGGTGGTCCAGTGGTCAGCGCACTGCGACATTAACTGCAACATTCAACGCGGCAACATTAGACGTGGGCGATATCTTAACCCATCCTGGCTCTCTTTCTCTTTTCCAATCCGCACTGTCCAGTGAGGTGAAGTATGGGCAAAAGAGCCACCGCGAACGACATGGAATGGGAAGGCCTTCGTCCCACATGCTTAACAAAGGGCTGTAAGTTGTTTAGGTTATTGTTGTTTGACAATCGTGCAGTGCAAGACTCAGCGAGTGTGGACGTGGATTTAGACTGAAGTCACAATGGTGATCAATCTCTTTAGGCTCAGACAAACGTTGGGCAATGTTCCTGATGTCTTTGGCAGGTAATGAGATAGTGGGTTAGTGATAGAAACTCCACGTTCTTGCAGCAATTACATAATTACTGGAATGGCAACACTATGTAACACAATTTTTGTTCCTGGGTCGTAAATGTTATTTCCTAATTGCTTGTGCCTGAAAAGTGTAGTGAGTCCAACTAAGTCGCAGACGTTGTCTTGGGAGCAACACTATTTATTATACCGACTCAAGTCAAAGCAGCAGCTTTTGGCTAACCATCGAACAAAGATGGTATCTGCATCGCTAACTTTCAAAAGTGTTTTTCGGCCATCTGGAACGCTCTTCCTTCCGATATTAGGAAGAAACTGTAGCTATGAATTTTTAAATCTTTATTGAAAAATCATGTCTTGAGAACTTATTTTTGTGTTTAGTTTGCTGTCCTTCCCCCGCACTTCTGATTAGCACGGTTGACTATATACAGTGCAAGATAAGTTTAAATCCGATTATTTATAGCAACTACCGAGCAAATGAAACCCCTCAGAAAAAAATGAATAAACAAATCAAGAAATGGCACCAAAACAAGAGGCACAAACAACGAGGAGTGATCACAACGTAGAAATTAGTCCATTAAGTCTCACATCCCAGACCATGATCCCAACTTCTCACACAAGCCCGGATGAATATAAAGGCATTCAGTTCGGATTTGGATAATGATGATGTGATGGAGTTGATGTGTCGGATGTGGAGGGAAATCTATTCCAGACTGTAGTGGCTGCACGTGATAAAGGTGATCCACCAGTGGGTTTAAGTTTTATTTTTTGGGTGAGGGCAGACCGAGAGAAGCTGAACGCAGAACCCGGGGAGGGGAGTAAACTGAAAAAGAGGGGGAACATAGGCAGGGGCTATCCCGTGAAGAATGTTGAAAACGGTGTGCAATTTTGAAGGTGATTCTGGACTGGATTGGTCGCCAGTGGAGGAAGGGAGCGTAAATTTGGGTGTAATATGACGACGCTTACGGGAATGAGTGAGTAGTCGTGTCGCAATGTTTTGAACGTACTGGGCACGTTGGATGAGAGACGAAGGAAGACTAAATAACAGAGAATTGCACTCGTCTAGCCTGGAAGCTACAAATATATGAATTATTATGTTGGCTCATGGAACAAATTAAACAAATGAGGTTCCATTAACGAGCGTTACAAATGACACACGCACGCACACTCTAAAAGACACAATATACACACGAGATGAAGATCATATATTGTTGAGGGAATGATCACTCCGAAAATCGTGAAAATCCGTCTACTTGCGAAAAGAGCAACGACGAATCGTCACACGTGTAAGTCGAATGCATTCCATGTGAACGGGGACGTCGACTTGGTCTGGTGACGAGTGGAAGGTAGTTTTGCGAGAGCCTTGAGGCAGTGCCAGCTGCCCCTCCCCGTGATGGATGACGTGTCATGGTCGTCTTGAACCGAGGCTGGAATTCGGGTTGAAGTGGTCACTCCCCGCCACTATCAAAGAGAGACTCCTCACTTTGTTGTGCCGAGCCCTGTCATTACCCTGTGACGCGTGCTGCACGCTTCGGAGGCCGGGTAGCCCGGTAGCTCAGAGGAGCTGCTGTCAGTCTGAGCCAGTTCTGCTGAACATCAAGGTGCAACTATGGGTATCGGCTGTAATTGAACCGAGTGCTCAAGTGAGCCGAGTTTAAAGTCTCATCTCAGTCACCAGTGACTGTAGGACAACCATAATTAACTTTAGGTTTTCGGTTAATATGGCATGTTGAGCACCTATCAACGTATAATTTCCCTTACTTTAGGGCCAGCAACTGTTACTGCTACCTCAACTTAAACTGCCTTAAAACCTTCCCAGAGTGTCTTTGCTCCTGGCTCCGACTCTCCTTCTGCTTCTGGCAGTTTCACAATGACTGCAAACCTGCCTCTATTGCATACCTGAGATCGCTGTCACACCTCCCGGGTCTTTGGCTATACTGTGTCAAGGCTTCGCTCTTCTGCATCACTATTCTGCAACAACTAGGTTGTGGTTTCAATTTATATCTGCAATAAGTGTCTTAGAGGAATGCCACAGGATGTAATCCCTTGCAGATCTTGGTGCAAATAAGTTCCCACCACACAAATACAAGGTCAAATCTGGAAAGGTGACAACCCTAACTCCACCTCGAGGCAGGAACTCCTGGACCCAGTTGGCATCGCCCCTTTTGGCACATTTCCCCTCAATCCCTCACGATTCAGCAGAGCTCCGTTTAATTCCCCATCCAGAAGCGCGCCAACTTATCGCACACAGTGACCCATCAGTCGGAGAGCGAGATCAGAATCAGCAAAATAACAATCCCAGACCACAGCAAAATAACACACAGTCCTTCACATTCAAATTGAACTGTCGACACACGGGGCAGGGTCAAAGTTACAAATCACATTGGCCAATGTGGTTATATGCAGCACTAATCTTCTAATTCAGGATATATTTTGGAGGAATATTTAAAACGAAGTTCAGCAAGAAAACAACGTTACGTTACGCCAATACGTTGCTGCAATTCTCATGGACGTCTTAGGTTTCTTGGGGTTGACAGTGGGGTTAATAAATTAAGTATAGCACAGATTTGTAATTATGCAATTTATAATTATATATATTTTCGTGACTTGCTTCCCTTTTCTCTATCTTACACTCCCTTTGTTTTTATATCGTTTGTTGTTGTAAGTTGAACTTCTTTCGCGCCATACATAGCCAACCATGCTAATCGGAGGTGCAGTTGTAACAAGCTGACCCCCGCCTCTACTGAACATCTGTGAACAAGAGCTTTATAGCTCATCGGATTCCTCCTGTAGTCTAAATATTCTGATTCTGATGTTCAAGTTGTTGGTCCAGTGTCGGTACTGAATGAGAGTTAATAGTCTATATAAAACTGCTACACGTTCTGGAGCCCACATTTAAACACGAAACCTGGTATCGTATATTTATATGCCACAGAATAATAACTTTAGTACATAATGTACTGAATGTATATCTTAGTTTCATCTCTTAGAAGGAACCATCGTAGATGGCTTTTTATGGTCAACAAGAGTGGAATTTGATGCAGAATTGGAGCCACAGAGATTAGCCTATGGTGATGATTATTGTCATTTGCATCAAGATTTACAGACTCAATTGACAGAATTAACTCTGCTCGTAACACCCATTTGTAGTGACATAAAGGTGCGGTGTAGAGAAGGCACCACGCTCCTCCATCCCTCTGTCTGCATCCCCCCCTGCCCCCTACCAATCCTCCTCCTAGACTCCCCTCCCCTTACCTCAAACCCCCTGGGGGCAATATCCTCTCTGAGTGGGGAATTCCTGGAATGCGTGTAATCACAACCGCCTTGTAATCACGACTCGCCCTCCCACCTTTGCCGCCCCGAGTCACCTGCCATCTGATTGCTCACCTGCCACTTGTTCACTCACCTGCCAGTCCGTCGCCTGCTCGCGATCGAATCGCCTTGCCAACTCCTCACTCACCTGTTTGCCAAATCACGTGCTGCGAGTTCTCTCACTTATCCATCTACCATTCACTTACCTGTTGTATGTGTATGTATGTTGAACTTCTTTTGCACCTTACGTAACCAACCGTGACAATCGAAAACAGACTCAAAGACATGTTGCTCATTCACCTGTCGGATACTCACGAGCACTCTCTGAATGCTCACCCACCCACCTGTTGCCCAGGCACCTGACTGCAACCTGCGTGCATTGCACAGTAACTACTGGACATGTGTGAAAAAGATATTCATAGCTCATCGGATTTCTCCAGGACAAATATTCTGATTAATAAATAAAGATTCTTAAACACACATGAAAGCAATGGACATGAATTAAAAATACAAAGATCCCCCGTATCGCCTTAACAGACGTTTGAGACCACTCTCTTATCATCACCCCCATCTCCCGTCTTCTAGGCGCCAGCCTCCGGTCACAGCGTAGCACCTGCTCGACCTCGGTTGCATCCGCTTCTCCCCTTAATTACTTGCGGCTTGTCGGTGCAAACCTCACGTTGTAACGCGCACACCGGTTTGCCCTCCGTTGCACCCGCTTAACTGCGCGCACTGCGTAATTCTCTCTACACGTATGGGTCACGAACGTGGACATTAATGAAGAAAACGAAACAAGAGTGCAGAAAGAGCGTGGAGAGATGCATGCTTAGAATTACATTGAGAGACAAATATGAACACGTGGAAACGAGAATATACACAGGTTAGACATTCTTTTAAGTGGGCCACTGTAGGGAATTCTGGTCAATAGTTAATTATAATGATGGGAGTGGCTGCAAAGGGATGGAATGCGTCTGAGAGAATATCGACCGAGGAGTTTAATCGATTAAATCAAGTTCAACATGTAGGCTTTCGCGACCAATACATATCATCCATAAGAGGGGTTTTTTTTTGACTCACCGCAGGGAGACCCATAAACTTGCACAGAGACCCATAGCCTCACAGAGACCCATAGACTCACACAGAGACCCATAGACTCACACAGAGACCCATAGACTCACACAGATGATCATGAAGGCTTGGGGGAGGCCTTCATGGATTGAGCATTGGATTTATCATCGCTGATGATGAATGTGTTTTGGAAAGACCATCATGTGAATCTGAAATTTCCACGATGGGCAAATAAATGAGCACTGCCACATGCTCATTTGAAAGTGGATACACAGTGAATTTGAATCATTGTAATCATCTTCAGCCACTCTAGGATGAAAGCTTCCACAAACCGTGACCATCTCGCGGATTCACTGAGCAACAATCCGTGTTGCTTTTTTCACACGAGCTGATTTCACCATTTCATCTCCATGGTGGACGTCTTCTTGGACGTGTTCCCGTTTGTGGCTGCCACTCAGTCGTTAGCCTCGACTACCGGTCATCATCTCTTCCGCAAACGACAATGCATCCTTGTGTCTCAATGGTGGCGAGTGGGGGATTTTGCCAAATTCACCAGGTGCTGTCACCTGAAGGCATTGGAGGGCAGGAGTGGGGTTAAGTAGTGAAGTGCAGTAAGTCTTCAGGGATTGGGCGTGTACCTAATCTGATAAATGCATGCTTCGGCTGTACTATTAATGCCCCAGTATGTTCACGGAGTTCCTTTTATCTCTTTAATCATTTTTCTTTTGCTCTAGGGGTGTATGTGTGTGTGTGTTGTGGGTTATTTATGTTGTACAGTAAGTTCTCGTTTCATGCAGTAGATGTGTTCCTGAAAAGTGGCACGCAAAGCGAAAAACGCATTAAGCAAAAACAATGTCCCCATAAATAATGTATTGAAATTTTTTGGCAAGATACGATGTACGACGCACACACAGTGAGATGGCCGGACAAATAGCTGAGGATACGCCGCTGCGTCGCTGTATCATTCCGTTTACTGCATCGTACCGCTCAGCCGCGCAGCTCAAAGTAGTTCGTCGTTGACCGCTCAGAAACCGTGTTATAACGGGCACGTCCCGCGTAATAATGGGCGCGTTCCGTATTATAACCGGCGTGTTAAATGTAACGGGGCATGTTGTTTTTAACGGGGGCGTTCCAAGTTGCGTGAAAGTGTTCCCTCATGGAACAACCGCGTTATAGAAAAACGCATTGTGTTAACACCACGCGTTAAGCGTGGACTTACTCTATATCATAATTAGTTGTGCCAACAGTGGAGGTTTATTTAAAGTCTCTTCCGTAAATGTTTGTCAGCAAAATGCCAATAATGTGTTCAGAGAAAGATATTTTATTGAGTTTTTATTGCTATGACAATCAATCAGAATTATGAACATTGACAACTAAAATTAAACAAAAGCTGTGAGCACAGATATGTGAAGAAGTGCATGCTCTGAATTCCACTGAGATACAGGAATAGGAACACATGAATAGGAAGCATACAGAGGTTACAAACATCACATTGACTGTCAAGAAAAGTAAGTGAGCTTAGGGTCATCATGTCGTGTCCATCAGACCAACGTAAATCAACCACTACCATTTGTGGGTACAAGACCTTGCACGGCCAGTATTGGTGCTTTAGTCATCGGCTGTACACGGCTCCTAGCAGAAAACACTGCAGCAGATGGGCGAGGTATGATCTGTACTTCACAACAGAGCCAATTCACGTTCTGGGCCCAGTCGAGATAGACCGACTTGCTGAGGTTCGCTTTGCAGAAGCCAACACCTGCACGGAGGAGGTCCTGGTATCGCCAGATCACCCGTGGTTCTGCTGACCCTGATGGGAGTCTCCTCTACTCGCTGTCTCATCTTAGTAGCTGCTGAAGTTGCTCACAGTCACACGCTCCACAGTTGGATCTGAGTGCTCTCCAGAGAGGAGCTGAGAGGTTCCATGATGGTGGTAAAATTCTTACGCAACACTCGAGTCTCTTGGGAGCAGGTATAGGCTGGTAGAGCGGATGGATGCAATGGAGAGGGCGCTTGAGCTCGGGATCTGCTTTAGGAGGGTGACAAAACGGTAGTTGTGCGTGTGTAGAAGAGTCCATTGCACGTAAGTAGATTTTATTATTCACACCGCTTCACAGCTGACACCGTCAGCAGGCTACCTGTAGTAGGGAGATTTTCAATGGACTTCAAGCTCTCCTCGCCTGCCTCTTATATTATCTCACGACCCCTCCTTCTAGGACCTTCTCTCATCCATTCTTAACAAAACTCCCGCCTATTCCCGTTTGAATTCCCCAGCCAAATCCAATGCTCGCTGTTCAAGCAGACCATCTGATCGTCAGTGGCTGTTCCGCCACTGACGATCAGATGGCCGCTGTAAGTAACTTAAATAACTTACAGCGGCCAATTCAAGTGGCTATCTTGCTATGTTTATCGGTGGTAATGACCGAGCTATTTAATCATTAATGGATCATCTTCAACGTCCTTTTACGCATGTAAAATGTAAATAAATGTGGGTGTAATATAATGGCAGAGCAGGTCCTCTTTGCAGGATTGAGTATAAAAATGTACCCCCATGTACCTACTGCTTTATTTATTTCACTTGTGTTTATTTGAGTCCTTAGTAATGTGTTAGTTTGAGTCCTGCAATTGAACCTTATGGCGAGACCCTGGGGTCCCATGAGCCCCCGGTTCTCGCATAAACATATTATAACTATACCCTTTGGTTCTTTTGGTAAAGTCACGTCGGTATAAAATAAAATAAATCACGACGTTTCGGGCGCCACACAAGCGTCCGTCATCAGGTGGGAAAGCAATATTAAAACTCGACTTTTGCCCGTCCAAGGACGGGTGTATTGCAGTAAATCTGAAACTTGCAAGCGAAAAGCAGACGGCGACGTGATATTCATTGCATCAATGTGTGTGCAATTTGTAAGGGCGCGGCGACACAGACCTGTTTAATTTTAAGGTTATAATCCCTTGTTCATCGTGACGTCCTTTTTACTTCTATGTCTCAACAGCGTTATGGAGATCGCGTGACCTGAGGGTTCTGCCTTTGTAGTGAGGGTTGTGTGTTGACGCCGAGGAGGGGGGAGGAGGCGCCTCGGCCCCCCCCAAGTGGAGTGACGTCACCTGCTCATGCTTATTAATGAGGGGAGGGGTCCATGTGGAGGACGTCACCTGTTCATGATTATTGAGGGTGGCTGGCCGACGTGGAGTGACGTCACGTGCGGGACACACAGACATTCTTGGCTCATTATAGTAGTAAATGTAAACAAAAACTTTGCTCTTTTTCACCAATGGGTTTGAAGGATGGTGGCAAGTGTTGTCTTGTTAAACTATGTTCAATTCACTGCTCTGATACTCGATTCTCTTCTGCTTTCGGTCGCTGGGGTTTGAATAAATTGGAATTCGATACAATATCTGGAAAATCATCGAGAAATGTCTATTTTACCATAATGTAGAAGCATAAATTAGACTTACCTTTTGTCTGAAGTGCTGAAGAAATAAATAAATAAAGACACCAAATCCACTTTGTTGCTGCGTATAATTATTTATTAGATTCAATTTCAATAAAAAACTTAAAACTTAAAGCGAATTTGCGAAAAAATACATTTCTTTCCGCTCGACCTTCTTCTGCGTGAGTGTAAAAATGCACCCGCTCATGAATTTTAATGAGTGCAGTGACGTCACACGCATTACACACAAACAGTTTGGCTCATTATAGTAGTAATAGTGCGTCTAGAATTACGTAGTTTGTGTGTGTTTGTGTGCTTACGTTGGGGTGGGATCAAAGCAAGGTCAGTGGCACAGCGGTTCGGAAGTTTTACTCCAGAGGGAAGCCCAATGATCTGTATGCTCAGCCCCCGCTTAGTGCATGTTCACGCAATGCGTTTTCATGATAACGCGGCTCTTCGAAGACTTACTGTATACCAGTTTCTGGGTAGCCAGCACAGGACGATAATTTAGGGGTATCTAGTCAAGTGACCAACTATGAAAACCGGCTAAAACGTAAGTTTCTAAAACCCTGTTTTGTGATGGCAAGGGCTTGAGTTTGCCTCGAGTGTTCTAGAACAGCTTTAAGCCACATCACCACCACCATTATTAATCAATGTAAAGCAGTGAGGTTGAATTATGATCCAGCACTCAATAAAATTATTATTATTCATGTCATTGTGGAGAATATAAGAAGGGAAAAAAAAATTCACCAGTATTGGCTGAAGCAATCCTGACTGCTGATGAGATATTGAATGTCAAAACATATCCAGAGTTTGCTTGTGTTGAACCTATGCGGCTATGCACTCCCAGAAGGCAGGGTGGCTGATGGAATGTGTCAAAGATGCTTTTATTTATGTTGACGGACAGATATGGGAAGCAGGCACAGTGTCCTCCTACCTGGTGATTTGGTTACTCGCTGGTAGCGGTGTCACAGTGTCCTCCTACCTGGTGATTTAGTTACTCGCTGGTAGCAGTGTCACAGTGTCCTCCTACCTGGTGATTTGGTTACTCGCTGGTAGCGGTGTCACAGTGTCCTCCTACCTGGTGATTTAGTTACTCGCTGGTAGCGGTGTCACAGTTTCCACCTACCTGGTGATTTAGTTACTCGCTGGTAGCAGTGTCACAGTGTCCTCCTACCTGGTGATTTGGTTACTCGCTGGTAGCGGTGTCACAGTGTCCTCCTACCTGGTGATTTAGTTACTCGCTGGTAGCAGTGTCACAGTGTCCTCCTACCTGGCGATTTAGTTACTCGCTGGTAGCAGTGTCACAGTGTCCTCCTACCTGGTGATTTAGTTACTCGCTGGTAGCAGTGTCACAGTGTCCTCCTACCTGGTGATTTAGTTACTCGCTGGTAGCAGTGTCACAGTGTCCTCCTACCTGGTGATTTAGTTACTCGCTGGTAGCAGTGTCACAGTGTCCTCCTACCTGGTGATTTAGTTACTCGCTGGTAGCAGTGTCACAGTGTCCTCCTACCTGGTGATTTAGTTACTCGCTGGTAGCCGTGTCACAGTGTCCTCCTACCTGGTGATTTAGTTACTCGCTGGTAGCAGTGTCACAGTGTCCTCCTACCTGGTGATTTAGTTACTCGCTGGTAGCCGTGTCACAGTGTCCTCCTACCTGGTGATTTAGTTACTCGCTGGTAGCGGTGTCACAGTTTCCACGGTCGCCTGGCTATATTGCGTAGCTTGGAAGAGCACTTAATGTTATTGTGGCTGTAATTTTTTTTATATGTATTAGCTTGCATAATTATTTATTGGAGGGTCATTATACCCAACATGGGGTAAGGATGTTAAGATGAGCAGACTGCATCCTGTTTACGGTGAAATCCACTCGATGTTTCACAGAGGCAGTGAGGTCATTTGCACGGGACGTGACATTAGTCAGTCTAAAATGTTAAATAACGCGAGCAATGTATGTACGTTGAACTTCTTTCGCACCGTACGTAGCCAACCCTGCTCATGTCCCTCTTCATAAAACATTATTTTGAAAAGTTTTGTTTTGTTTACACATCTCATCAACGACACAGCATTCTCAGGAGTGTATGTCACTGGTTCAATACGAAACAAAGTTTGAACACGTGATTAAATGCAGTGTCTCATCAGCAGTCAGGTTTCATGGAACGAACGCTGAGCTTCCAGATGTTTATAGGCAATGGTCCCCTCTGTTAGATATGAATACAAATAAAATGTAAAGGTTATGTATGAGAACCTTAGGATGCATGTGGGGTTTCCATCTAGAAGCAAGGTCCCCGCTGTACACTGTGCTGCTCTTTTAGTATTTCTAAATAAACTGAACAATTAGAAAATTCGTCTCCACACATCCTATCATACGTTGCTTACCGTATGGAGGGACAGACATGTGAAAGAGGTTAATTGTCTGCCTGTTTGTTTTTACTTATTTTGCACAACGCTGATTATTTTGTGTCATTTTTTTTTATTATCAAACAAGTACATTACGATTATACCTTGCCCAAGAATCAGTTTACCTTGATAACATACCTTTTGTTTTAAATCCAGAATTCCGATTTGAACAGCCTCTTAATTTTCAAAAGGATGACTTGGAAACCCAACATATTGTCTGGGTGAGGCAACATTCACAACTGGACCCTTCTCGGCGATCTCTGGTCTGACACTGGTGAGACGAGGCGCTCAAGAAGGCTGCTGTCTCTGGCGTAGGCCAATCAGTTTCAAGGACAATGCCATCTATTGTCAGAGCGTGTTTGTTTGCATGTTCGCCACAAGTACGTGTGGTTAATGCAGTAACTTGATTCCTTGCACAAATGTTTCTATTTGGTGTTTGAACATCTTAATACCTGTTTTATTGCCAGAAAGGGTAAAACCTATTCTTATTTTTTCAAACAGTTGTCCTTTGACAGAAAGTCTAGATCCTGCCATAGGGATGTGGAATGTTACTCTTTGTCATGTGTTTATTTACTTAAATCTTGACTTAAAGCTTTCGTGACTGCAGGAATTGATATTCTTTGGGTCTTTTATTTACTTACTTTTTGCAATTTTGTTGACTGCATTTCGTAACCTTGTTTATGAGTTCCTTTTCTTAGTTCTTTCGGTAAAGTCACGTAGAAGGGAAGTAATAAAATAATAAAAATAAAACATAATAAAATAAAATATTTTATTTTATTATGTTTTATTTTTATTATTTAAATATTTTATTTTATTATGTTTTATTTTTATTATTTTATTACTTCCCTTCTACGTGACTTTACCGAAAGAACTAAGAAGATGAATCCCTGCAGTCACGAAAGCTTTAAATCGAAATTTATGAGTTCCTTCTTTAGCAATTATCCCCTTCTTTGATGTAATTCTGTAATTATAGTGCAGGATGTTGAAATGCAGTTCTGTACAGCGCCTTTTGGTATCCAGGTGAGAGGCACTTTAGAAGTGTCAATTTGTATGACTATTGTCCAGCACTACCTCTGGACCACCAACAAGGATTATCACCATGATGCACTCACATGACAGAAGGAACACTTTAATTAGAGTTACCGAATGATTGACAACATGACAACATTCCTCACGTTTATGGACTCGCCGCTAAGGTTTTGGTGAGTTAGTCTGAATCATTAGCCTTCCACTCCTATGTGATCCACCACGTGATCCACTGTGACCACATGGCTTCACCATATTACAGCCGCACAGCAGGGAAACAATATCCAGTGTTCAGGAAGAGTTAAAGAGCCACAGTGTGACACTTAACGAGGGCAGAAGTAACACAAACGTTACAAATGCATTAATAAAATGAAAAAAATATATAATTGGTGATGTTTTGGCATTACACAGATTCAGTTTATTATCATCTGCTACAAAGAAGGGCTATTGCTGAAATATCACCGAATATATATTCCTTATTTTAGGCCATAGTGTTTTTGACAATGTGTGCATGTTGTTGAACTTCTTTCGCACCGTACATAGCCAACCATGCTAATCGGAGGTGCGGGGAAAGGACAACAAACTGAACATAAAAGCGATAGTTTGTGTTATTTGTGCATTACTGGCAAGGCATATCATCACCAAATAATTACGCGATGCCTGCGATTTCCCCTGAGGCTGCTACCGGTTTAAAACTCAATAAATATCGTGAGCAAAATAACATAAAAGTCACGTTTTATGTGGAACTGCTCAGGTAGTTTATAGCCATTGTCACGGGTTATTGTGACCTGATGGATTTAAACCAAAGAGCACATGCGAACAGACTGGCAAGAGGTCACTCTGAACTTGTGTTAAATTGCTCTTCAATTCAAGACCTCTTATTCAGGACCTCCAGACCATATCATCCCAGCACTCATGTATTTTGATGAAAACACCCTGCACTCTTTGGTTAAAGCATTATATGCTGCAGCTAAAACATGTATTTGTGGGGTGAACGGTGGCAGAGTGGTTAGTGCACTGCACTATGGTGCCAGTGATGCAGGTTTGATTTGTGCCGTGTTGTACATCATTGGTGAGTGGAACCTATCCTTGGCCTCCGTGATGTCTGATCTGCCTTAAATAAGTGTCTTGTGCAGTGGGGAGACATAGGTGGGTAGGTGAGGTTCTGACCACATCCCTCCATATTGTATTTAAAGTGTGTGCCTTGGTTTAATCAAAAACATATTCACGTGTGCTAAGATCATGTGCCGTGTTTTTTTCACATACTGTACCACACAGGTCAGTGCACGCTCACCAACCCACACCGACTAACTTAGTGAAGTATGGTCCAATAACCCCCAAAACCTTCACGGCGTAGGGAAGCCCTCTTCATACAGTGGATTGAGAAAATGGCTGTATGTTACTTGTGAGACATGCGTCGAATCGCATGTTTAAGCAACGATGGTTTTCAATTTTAATGTTCAATGTAAATGGATTAACATCGCTCCTGTTTCCACTACATTTACGACAATATGAAAAGAAATCGATAGTTGAGACCAGATTGTAGGATTTACATCAGCTATGGGATCCAGCAGAAGTAAGCAATAGCGAGGTGTGGTGGCATCACTGAAATTGGACAAGATCACCTCTTGACTTTTTACAATGTGAAGCAGGGTTGTCTTAAATGTGTGAGTTTTCCATCCCACGTGATTGCCTATTCCCTACATACTTTGATGTCCACTTTGCAGCAAATAGCTCATTCACTTTTCTGATTATTCCCAGCATAAGTTACCCGAAGGTTGGGGTAATTAAATCCTGAACTCTGTAATAGTTGTATATTTAATTATTCATGCCACCTACGAGTATATCTATAGATATTCTTATTCTGCTCGTGCTACATTCATCAATAATGGAGAACTGTATTTGATTGTGTTTGCTATTTCATACACATACAAAGACCCCTCATTCAGCCATACGAGCTAGTGATGTTAGTGAGCACATTAGCGAGCACAAGGTAGTATGTTCAGCACCATCCATTACATTTAGTAGCCTTTGTCTCCCCAGTACTGATGTTCACACATGGGACGACTTAAGGTTGAGCGGACCTAGAGGAGGCCCGGGGCAGGTTCGTTTACAAACTTGCCACTGAATTCTGTGCATTACAGCCAGGAAATAAACCCAGCTATTCCGAGATTGTAGTAGGCACACAGCTTGTGAACTTCTGTTGCACCGTACGAAGCCAACTGTGCTAATCGAAGGTGCGTGGGAAGGACAACAAACTAAACACAAAATCAATTCTAAAGAAATTCGTTTTCAATTTAAAAGTACAGAGCTTCAGCGGCTTCCTAAAACTCCAGTGGATTCCTAACCCCCCTCCCCTCCTGCATCCCCTCCAGCACAATTATGCAGGATGTGTCTACGCATTTCAGTGTTGTCTCCTTCACGCATTGTACAGCAATGTGCTGTCGGTCGTTGTCACTAGTCGCAGTTTGGCTCGATAAGCCTCAGGCATTTTACCTAAATCCCGACAATCCCCTGTGCTGCTGCATCCCACTTTCACACATCCGGTCTCTGTACAGGTGGCTCCGTCTGTGCGTGAGAATTGTGATGTATGTTTTGTGTGTGTGTGTGTATATATATGATGTGTGTTCTGTGTTGAGTGTTGGTGTCTTTGTCTTTGTGTAGCAATTTCTATTTGGCTGGACGGGTATAAACGGGCACTGCATGGGCTAGAGAAGAGAGGCTCTCTTCTCTAGCCCATGCAGTGGTACAGAAGGATGAACTGCTTTTTGTGTTTAGTTTGATGTCCTTCCCCCACACCTCCGATTTAGCATGGTTGGCTATGCACGGTGTGAAAGAAGTTCAACATACATATATGTCTGTACTAGCGGAGCGCTGGGCGGTAAAACCGCAGAGAGTTGACAGTTGGTGAATCTGCCAGTCACCTCAGTCAACCCATGGCACCTGGGTCTGTTCCGTGACCTCCTACCAGCAGCCTTTCGTCACTTCACATGGCCTCAAAGGGCACCTAGCGTGGCACAAGTGCCATGGTGACATCACCACAGAGGTCGCAATCGGGTACCCGATACCCGTACCCTACCCGATACCCGGCTACTCGTAACCGGCCGCGTACGGGTAGTCGGCTACCCGTACCCGTTTGCGACCCTGGTGCGGTCGGGTACGGGTAAGGAATCAAATCTCGTTTGCGACCTCTGCATCACACCACCACTTCATGGTAAATGGCAGTTGTGGTTGTGTAGGGGCGCAGTAGTGCAGTGGTTAGCACACTGCACTATGAACCTGGTCACCCGAGTTCGATTCCCGCTCATGGCCAACACCAGTGACAATTATCTGAACCGGTCCTGGGCCTCCCCTAGGTCGACTCGGCCTCAAATGAGTACCTGGTGCGATGTGTAAACTTTGCAACGAGAGAGAAAGGAAGCCAGGTGTGATGCTGGCCAACCACCCCCTCATGTGCTGCGCTGACTTTCATAGGTGCTCGCTAACAGCACTCGCCCCAACAGTCTGTCAAGGTTATATGGGAGATATTTGCTTTTATTTTGGAGGGATGCGCATTGAGCTCCAAACCCGATGGACCTCAGCTCAATTTATGGCCATGGCTAACATAGGTGGTGAATTATATCAGAGCCCATCCTAGGCTTCCCTTAGGTCGACTCAACCTTAAATGCGTACCTTCTGCAGTGTTGCAACTAGTGTGAGCCATACCACCAACTCGTGTTCTGTTTCAGCCTTAACAGATGTTCACTAGAAGTACTTGTCTTGACACTAACAGCGACGATGGGGTACTATAAACTATTGATTTTGTTTAAATTCTCCACCACCACGCGAATGATTATTGAAGTATATACACTATAATTTTGCATCGAATTAGCACTCATATATCGTACAGGGTTCTTACCTTTAGATTGCTAGTTCACCAGCATTGATCCAAGCAAGCCTGAATGCTGAGGAGACAATGTATATTGAAAGTGGCCCAGAGTTTGCTCGTCTTGAATCAATGCTGCAGAAATAATGCACTCCCAGAAGGCCGTGGGTTGTGGAAGAAATACTTTTATTTTTATGTGAAAAGACAGAAATATGATCAAGACATTTTGCTATATGGATAATAGTTGTGTGTATAGTGTGCATGCTTGTAAATGTGTACAATGTGCATGTTCGCTTTGTGGCTATGTGGGTTTCTGCATATGTAAATGTTGTTTATTGTGTATGTCGAGTGGGAATAGTATGCTGTCTGCCACTGTGTATGTGTATATGGTGTATTTGTGATTGTGTTCTGACACTGTGGGGAGCTGTGGTGCAGTGGTTCGTGTACCGTGCTGCAAATCCAGCAACCTGATATTCAATCACAGATTCACAGCCACGACTATCATCAGTTGAGATATTAAAACTGGTTCCAGGCGCTCCCCTAGGTGTCGGTCTTGATAGGTGCTGTCTGGTAGCACTTTTCTTTGTTAGCACACTAGTTTAGTTCACGACCACACACACCACTGGCCAGAGGTGTTGTGTGTGGTATAACTGAATACAGATTGGGTATCTTCAAGGTTTATTCGGACAAAAATAGGTACCTACCTGAAAATGTGAACAAGCAACCAAAACGTGCATGTCATGATCTTATCACCCGTAATAGGTGCTCGTTAACAGCATTTGCTCCAACAGACTCCAGGTAGTCCCCGAATTACGATGGAGATGCGTTACGATGACCCCATCGTAAGTCGGGGACTCTCTGTATACTACTGTTGCTTCAACATAACTCGAGAGTAGTTTCAACATTTATTGTCTCATTGGCAACCAGACTTGTATGAACCAATGTTGGTGAACTGCCAGATCTTTATAGGCAAAATATACGTTAGATGTGGGTCCTAGTGTGATGCAAAGCTATATAATACACTACACATCATTAACAGGTAATGTCGTTGTGGAGAATAAAATTAACAATGTAAATAAAGAGACGATAAGGCTCAATGTAAATGGTGAACCTTTGCGTGTGAATATGTATGGAAGAGGCATGATGGTTATGTAGGGTGGGGTGTTCAACAGACAGGCTGCTGTTGGAACTTTGCCAAACCAAACTGCAGCATGAATGAAATCGGCAAAGCCATACAAAGATCCCCCATATAGCCTTAACTGACTGTTGAGGCAAGTGCTGTTAGCAAGTACCTATGAAGGCCGGCACAGCACACAAAGGGGTGGGTGACCAGCACAACAGACACACAGAGAAAGACATACGAGGGCAAAGTGGGGGGGGGGGGGGGGGCATACAGGGAGGACGCTGGGAGCGGCTTTTAGGAAAATAATAAACAGCCCACATGTTGCAACCTGCAGCCCGAGTGACTTTCATAAGCCTTAGCCTCAGTGTTTATCTAGCAAACACACAAGCGAGAGCACATGAAATCATCATTTGCCAGGAAATTAAGGCAGATGTGTGTCCTAGTGGTCAGTGCTCTTGCTACTAAGCCTCTGCGTGGAGGAGACAGTGTGCAATCTGGGGATTTAGCAAAATGTACTGCATTGCAAGATTGTAAGGTGGCGGCGGCGGCTTGGGGAAGCTTTTATCCAGAATTGGATTGATCATGACTGATGATGACAGTTTCGTGTGCAATATTGAAAATTCATTTACAGCAGTAAATAATGTGATTGTGATGAAGTCAGAATATCAAGTTTGAGCATTTAATGATTTCGATATTTTCTGTTTTTTCAGGTCTCTCACTAATAGTGGGACAAATCATCAAAACCATTTGATTTTTTCTTCCTTTTCAAACTCAAATTAGAATTGAGGTGGTGCTTATCCCCTGTTTACAGCCCTGAGCCAATCGTGGAAATTACACATTTCTCTGGTGGGGGCGTATATAACCATAGGACAAACACGGTTGACTTCCCCATTCAGTGGTGTTCATTTTATCAACCTCGAGGGACAATGTACTGATTCAACCCCCAACTAGGTTTTGAACTCGCAACTTTAGGATTTCGAGCCACTCGTTCAACTGCTTCTTCTTCTTTTGTTTGGCTGATGTAGATGCAGAGCAACTATGATTTCACATTCAGATGGTCAAGCCCAATAACCGCATCAGGAGTAGCAGAGTGTATAGCTGTGATGTCTCCTTGGTATTTGTGATTCGGGTATTGCATCGTTATATGTTGTATGGTCACTGGAGAGTTTTAAGTTTCCATTCGTACAAAAACTCTATCGCTGAGCCACCTGGACTATTGCAATACCTTGTTTAACAGAATTCCAACTAAACAACTTCTCTCTCCCCCCCTCCAGCCGATCTCTCCAGTGCTGCTGCGGTGGTCCACTTCCTGCCCCGCCTCCCCCCCCACTTCTCTCTTCCCCCCACTGCCGAGGCCTACTATATAACCTCGTGCCACGGCAGATCTCTCGCCTACTTCAGCAGTTTTTTTTGCTGTGGTTGACCCACCTGATGACGATTGCTTGTGTTGCGATCGAAACGTCGTGATTTATTTTATTTTTCTACCTACGTGACTTTACCGAAAGAACCAAAGAGTATGGATTCCTGCAGTCACGAAAGCTTCAATGATAAAGTAATGTAAATTTACCCCAAAGTCAGTTTAACACGTAGTGCTGTACTAGTGACGAACTGGAATGTTCTGTTTACGTGATGACCCTTACTAGTTGGCTGTGTCGGGTGGTGGTGGGTTTTAATGACACATGTATATATTTATGCGATCTAACCCAAAAAAAAACTTTACCCCAGAGTACCAAAAACTACCACAAACTACCACAAAGGGCCTCCGCACACAAAACAATGTAGATGTGGGGAGCTTTAGTGTAGCAGTTAGCGCATTATGCTTCAAATCCCACGGCCCGAGTTTGATTCCTGCTATTATCTGAACCGATGCTTGGCCTCCCCTAGGTCAACTCAGCATCATATGAGGACCTGATGCGATGTGTAAACATCACAACTAGTGATGCTGGCCACCCACTCCCTCACGTGCTGTGCTGACTTTCATAGGTGGTCGCTAACAGCACTCGCCCCAACAGTATGCTAAGGCTACAGGATGGGATCTTTTTCTTAAAACAGTGGAGGTGCTTGAGTTTGCAAAAACGAGTCAAAAAGCCTGGCACTCTCCTAAGACTGCAAGACGCAGCAGCAGCAGCGACGTAGGCCTACAAACTCCCGTAGTCGGCCCTCAAGCTCCCGTAGTCGACCCTGACGACATTGCCAGACCACTAATCAGCAATTCACGAGCACTGATCGACAAAAACAAAAGACAGCAAGTTTACTAAATACTCTACCGCACTCTTGACCACTCTAACCTCCGCATTCTCTGGTCCTTTCTCAACCTGGGAATTCGACGCTAGTATTGCCCAGATAAAATCCGGTAAAATCGCAGGCCTTAGTAGGATATATCCTAAATGCATGAAGAACTTAGGACTATGCACTAAAAAAATGGCTTGCCAATTTCCTCACTGACATCCACTCCTGAGTTGTGGTACCAAAGGAGGTGTTCAGATGTTCAAACACCAAATAGACACCGATTGCAAGGCATCAAGTCATCATTTTGATACTAACAAAAAATGATCCCATAGATACCATTTTTCTAATAAAACTTTCTCTTGAAAAAAACCTATGTGCGAACATACGCCGGAGTTTACTTCAGAGCTACTCTAGTATTAATAACCACAGGGGCTTCCAACTGCAATCACTCGGCCAGCCACCCCTTCTACAAAACATCAAAACAACACCAGCTACAATTCCTCTCAAGATAAAGATGTTATATTCTCTCTCTTGGGTCTAATTGTAGCAAAACAAAAACGTTCACATTATGCACGAACCTATTTAAAATTGTTGCTTTTTTCTCAATTAAATGGTATGATGTTAATGTCCGCAGTGTCATTACGGACAGGGTAAATAGTTGTCCACCGAGGGGTAATTCCGCATGTGCACGCACACACACACACAGGCATGGGGAGACAATGCTCGCGTTTACTCTAATGACACGTCACACGATATTCCGCTTCGGGTTGCGTTATTGCTTGCTTGATAAAGTTACATTTATTTAAAGCTTTATGAGACCATTTTTTGTCGTTTTTTGTTTTCTGGATTTTTTTGTCAGACCTGAATACTATCCATTCATAGTGGCAGAACAGCAGACCACCCAGAGAGACATTACTGTAGCAAGTAATCTCAAAACACAAAACTACAGCTGAAATGACTGCTCATTATACTCCAACGGAAAAACGCAATTTGCCTGTGCATAATTAAATATATGCACGTGTGTTTATGCAGCCTATACTTTTCTCATTTTTCTGCTTTAGCTCAATTCATCATTTATCGTACAATGTATGGCGATGTGAAGTATTCCCATGAAAAAAATACTTATTGTCTCCATGTACTTCTATCTGGTTATAACACAAGATGAGGCACTCATTGGACTCTCAGGCCAATGGCACTCACAATAGGTTAGTTCGGACTCTGGGCAATCTGTTGATTACTAAAGGCAGATGAGCCTCAAACAGTCCAATAGCATGTACAAACATTGAGAAAAGAGTGGAAGTAGCCTGATGTATTGTTCCGGCCACGTACCACCACACTGCTACTACTAGGGGACTTCATTGCTGAGGTAGGAGCTAAGTATGGTGAGCATGGAATAGGACATACTTATATTGGAATCAGGTTCTGTGAGATTTGCAGCAGCAATAGATTCATTATCTGTACCACAGTTTGAAGAGAAGTCACAAGCTGACATGGAGATCATGCAATGGTAAGACTGAGACTCTTGATTGGTTACATTGCAACCACGCAACATCGGACATGTTTTCTTAAGACCAAAGTTAACACGGCTGCAGAAATTGTTTGACTTTTGCAGATATATTTGTCAGTAATGACTGGGTGCTTCCCAGCCACACAAATGGGCAGTTGAGAATTGGGGACAGGTAGAATAATAGACTGGTCAAAGATGAGAACAGGACCTTGCAGTGATCAGGGTTCTCTTAATTGTTATTCAAGGATATTTAATATACTATTTGATATTACTTGATATACAGGGTTGTAAATATGTAGTTCTAGTATGTATAGCTAAGGGCACATATTTTGAATGTATTTGTTTTTGAACCTAGGCCTACAAAAATGAGCATGTGCGGGTTTTCAAGGGTGCTGATCCAAATTACATTTTCAAGAATGAAATTTGTCAGATACTTTTTTAAAGAGTGTCAGACTAAGGCTGATAGCATATTTTAACTGCTGCATTGCTAGAGGTAAATACTTTTGATAATAAAATAATATTCAAGTGTTTGCTGGGTTACATCTGCCTCTCAGGTCCAAACGAACAACATTTAAGGTATTCATACTCTTAGGTTTTTTCGGTAAAGTCACGTAGGTTAAAAAATCAAATTAATAAAAGTAAGATAAAAATCACGACGTTTCGGAGGCAACACAAGCTTCCGTCTTGATACAGCAATCGTGCTGTGACGGTTCCACCTGAAGACGGAAGCTTGTGTTGCCTCCAAAACGTCGTGATTTTTATTTTACCTTTATTAATTTTAATGTTATTTTTTACCTACGTGACTTTACCGAAAAAACCTAAGAGTATGAATCCTTGCAATCACGAAAGCTTCAAATCTAAAATTTAAGGTCCCTACTCCATGAGACATGCATTCGTCTGAACGCACATGCATGCGTGTTTGTGTCACCGGGATTTGGACCCCAGCTTGATGTCTCTCCACTGCTGTCCAGCGCTCCTCCGGTACTCCTCCAGCTCCTGTGTAAAGTACAATATGTCAGTTGTCATCGTCATCATTTCCTGCACTATTACTTTCATATAATCTGTTCAAACGTTGCCTTACTTTAATCAGATTTTGACGAGTCAATTAATCTATTTTGCAAGCAACCCCTGCGTCTCCCTTCAATTAGTCCACAAAAAACAGAAAAATCAGTAAAGCCCCGGCTAGTAGTCTGATTGTGGGGAGTCCTGGTCCAGCTGAGTCTCAATTCTAGGAACACAGGGTCGAGGTCGCTAGGGTTTTTATACTGGAGTGTTATTATTCTTTCATATGCAGAGGTTTTTTTCTTGGTACTCTGGTTTCTTTCTGCATGTAAAACATGAACAAGGAATTGGCAGAACATTTCATTGCACAACCTCCATAAAAATGAGTCTTGAGACTCAAGGAGCCTCTGGTGGATGGAGGACATCAAACATCCAATAAGAAAGGAAGTCCAGCATGAGGTGTTCACCTGGTCCTTCTGGGCTCGCATGGCATCCACGGCCAGCTCTGCGTACTGCTTGTCCTTGGCTGGGTCTCCGTCTTTGTCCCGTCCATCCACCTCCTGTATGGATAAGGATGAATTCAAGCGGCGCTCAGCGAGCATCATTATCCTTATCTAACCAAATCACAGAACATTAAAATGCATTCCAGTTTTATTTCCATTTGTATAATAAAGTGCTGTATGTAGCATTACTGAAACATATTTCTGTGGCTCCAAAGCCATAATAATGTTTTCCCATTCACATTATTGTTGTGTTACTGGCTAAGTGGCTTGTCAGTAGGGTCAGCGGCTTGCAATCAAAATGTTGCAAGTTCAAATTCTGGGTGGGGCTTGGCTCAGGCATAATATAATGGGATCGATAAATAAGTTCCACTTTGTTGGAAAATTAACACTTGGTTCTCCTATGGATAAGCTTGTAGACTAAATAGGAATGCAGAGTTTTCACCACTTGCTGGAGATGAGCATCGCCGCAATGCTCATTTCAACAGAAAATCACTTTGACTACTTTTTTTGAGGAGATAAGTTTAAAATATCACGAACAATTGCAGCTCACCTCTTGTGGAAATATGGCCTTGTAAGATTTCTCCCAGAGCTCCATAGGGCTGCGTGCGTGAATGCGACCCATTTCCTTCTGAGAGACGGGTGGGCCACCTAAGAGGGGGCACAGATTGTGTCTTGAATGTGTGCCTATACCAAGTTATGCAATACCCGATCACTACTACTTAAGATTTGTTTTATTTAGCGGTGTGTTAAAACGCTGACAGTCACTTGCTCAATTAACTATACAGTAAATTGATTTGGTCGCTTGCCCATTTACTCACTCCAGCATTACGGTAAGACCTCTCTTAACGTGTTTTCCATATAACGCGGTTGTTCTATGAGGAAACACTTTTTGTGCAACATGTAACGTGCCCGTTATAACGTGGAACGCACACCGTTTTCTGACCAGTCAATGTAGAACTATTTTCTTGAGATGTGAGGCTGACTGGTAGGATACAGTACATGGAATAATACAGTAACAGGGCAGCATACCCTCAGTTATTTGTACCAGTATCTTACTGTGTGTGCGTATATTGTATCTCGCCAAACTTTATCATTACATTATTTATAGCGACATTGTTTTCATTCAACACGCATCTACAGCGTTAAACAAAGACTTACTGTACTCATGTACATATTAGTCTGCACACAGGTCAACTCAGCCTTAAAAATACTACTTGTTTCATTGTATAAACATCAGCAATGGGGAGGCAAGTAGGTTAGGATGGGCACTGTACTAATCCTACATTCTTAAGTGCCATGATAACGTGATAATTGTTTTTTTACCCTTCTATCTGGCAACAAAACTGACACCTTTTTACAAGGAGTCATGTTTGCATAGACCGCAATACCTGCAGTCATAATACAAACAAAAGACATAACTCTGATAATGTGCACTGTCCTTGAAGTTGATTGGTCCACACCCGAGACAGCTTTCCTTAGAGCCTAGTCTCACATGGGTTGGACCAGATGACGCCAAAAGGCGCAATCCCTGCGTATTGCGATCTATGCAAACATGACTCCTTGTAAAAAGGTGTCAGTTTTGTTGCCAGATAGAAGGGTAAAAAAACTATTATCATATTTTTACTGGCAAATGAGGTTCCCATGGTGCCATGCTAACCTTAATATTTGCTCACTCAGCGCCTGCCCAAAATGTCACCAAGGCTGATACAGGCATCGACGTCGTATGTTGTGTATGTCACACACAATGTCTGTGTACCGATATTCTGCAGAGAGTCTGATCCTGCTTGAATCATGAGTGGCTTCCCATAGTCGGTGACGCTGACTCTCCTGAAGAGAACAGAGCACGTGTCCTGCTCAGCCACTCACTCTCTCCACACTGCATTGTAGTGCCAAGCACACTGGATGATATATACACACACTGCATTGTAGTGCCAAGCACACTGGATGATATATACACACACACTGCAGAAATCAACATCCAGCCAGGTGGCTCAGCGGTAGAGTGAGTGGCTCACAATCAGAAGTTTGAAAGTTCAAAACTTGATGGAGGGCTATCTCAAACTATCATCCCTCTGGGATCAATTAAATACTACCACTTTGTGAACAAGTGAACAGTGGTTGTCCTATGACTTGCCCCCTGCTTAGGGATGTGAGAGATGAGCACCACCTCAATGCTCATTTGAGCAGCACATCACATTTGTGAATCAACTGGCAGGTCACTTGTGGTGAGTTCAAAAGTTTGGCTATGCAATTATTATTGCCACTTCACAGTCTGCAAAATGAGATTAACCTGGCAAAGCTGCACTTCTGTAGCCTTGCAAACACTAGGTCGCTAGTAATGGATAATTCCCACCATTGGCTTAGTTTAGCCAATGAAGCTAATGACCACTCAATGTTCATTTAAACATTAGTCACCTTGACTTTAAGTAAGTGTACTTATCCAAATAAGAATCTTAATTATCTTGGATGAATCCGATGAGCTATGAAGCTCTTTTTCAAAAATGTCAGTGTTTGTGGGTCAGCAAATTACAACAAACTACAACAAATTATCGGAGTGCAAAGTAAAGAAAAGGTAAGGAAGTCACTAAAATTTTGACTTCAAACTTTCGTGACTGCAGGAATTCATATTCTTTGGTTCTTTCGGTAAAGTCACGGAGATAGAAAAAATAATAAAAAATAAAGTGAATAAAAATATCACGACGTTTCGATTGCAACACAAGCAGTCGTCATCAGGAAAAGGGGTTAGCCTCTAAAGGAAAACTGTTTATAAAGGTTTGGAGATGGGCGTAGCCCAAGTGTATCAGCAGCACCAGCAGCATGCGTGGGGTAGCAATGCCAATGCAGCAGCAATGCCAATGCAGCAGCAATGCCAATGCAGCAGCAATGCCAATGCAGCAGCAATGCCAATGCGGCAAAGGGCCGCCAGGAAATCACTGCACCCGCTCCACACACCACACTGCTGACGGTGAAGGTTGATTGACAAGACAACACAAGTCAAGTCATGACCCAAAGTGGTTGATGACATCCTTTCCAATGATTGCTGAGTCTACAACCTTCCTCTCGGTTGAAATCATGTCTGTGTCTATGGATGGCTTCATGAACGAATCTTTGTTGATGGCCAGTAGGCTTGCAAAGTACCATCGTCTTTGAGAAATCAATTTCGTGTGAGCCAGCCGCACTAAAATAACCGTGTTCGTGAACATAAGGGAGATTTGAAATACGTAAGGACCAATACTTCTGCCGTGGCTGATCATTATTTTAATGCGGCTGGCTCACACGAAATGTATTTCTCTAAGACGATGGTACTTTGCAAGCCTACTGGCTATCAACAAAGATTCGTTCATGAAGCCATCCATATATACAGACACAATTTCAACCGAGAGGAAGGTTGTAGACTCAGCAATCATTGGAAAGGATGTCATCAACCACTTTGGGTCATGACTTGACTTGTGTTTTCTTGTCAATGAACCTTCACCGTCAGCAGTGTGGTGTGTGGAGCGGGTGCAGTGATTTCCTGGCGGCCCTTTGCTGCATTGGCATTGCTGCTGCATTGGCATTGCTACCCCACGCATGCTGCTGGTGCTGCTGATACACTTGGGCTACGCCCATCTCCAAACCTTTATAAACAGTTTGCCTTTAGAGGCTAACCCCTTTTCCTGATGACGACCGCTTGTGTTGCGATCGAAACGTCGTGATATTTTTATTCACTTTATTATTATTTTTTTCTAAGTGACTTTACCGAAAGAACCAAAGAATAAGTCACTAAAAATAAATAAAATATATAAGTACAATTTGCATAAGTACATAAATTCAGACATCACTGCAATTCACAACCATCCTAAAATAAAGTTTGCAGAAAAAAACAATCCGAGTATAATGATTTTTCAATTGTTATGCTCGTGATAAACGGAATCGCGTAATAATCAATTACTGCTGAATCATATACGAGGCATGGGACTGGTTTATGGAAACTCCTAAGCCACTTAAGCCACATGCACCACCCTGGCAAAAAGATAATGTGTGCTTTATATTATAACATTGTGAATGACAATCATTGAATCACCGACAAAAATTCAGCTGTTTGTCAAACCACTCACCCAAGCAAGGTGTGGTAAGCCAGATGGTTGATCACATTCCGTGCCCGATTCATTAATGCATCCATTTTGTTGCTGCAAAACTGAAATACAAAAACCCAGCATACTCTTTGGTTCTTTCGGTAAAGTCATGTAGGTATAAAATTAAATACATCACGACGTTTCGGGCGCAACACAAGCGTCCATCATCAAGTGGGAAAGCATGGTGTGCTGCTGAGGCAAATTGCAGATTGCCTCAGCAGCAGACCATGCTTTCTCACCAAGAACCAAAGAGTATGGATTCCTGCAGTCACGAAAGCTTCAAATCAAGATTAAAAACCCAGCACTTACGAGATTGCATAAAGGCGCCTTGAGACATTATTGAAAGGCGCCTTACAAATAAATGAGCAAAAATTAATTAATCTCGCATAATCAGCGAAGGGCCGCTTCATCACGTTGACGTTAAACCCGCTACCACCTGAAACAACCAATTAGTAAGGTATGTTATGTAAACAAAACATGCTATTCATTACTCGTTCAATACACCGGTGTGTTGGAGAGTAAACCCATAACATTTGCAATTCAAGTACAACGTTTCGCCAGTAATTACAACCAGCCTTATCAGGAGACAGCCAGAGTTGTGGAGAAATCCCCCTTCTGTTTCGGTCTTAAATAGAGAGGAGGGATAAATGTGATGTTGTCCCTTGTGAGCCAATCGGGTGCGAAGACTGGGGGGGAGGGGGGGGTGTTCATATAAATTACAATAGATATATATTATTGGTTTGGTTATTCATAGTTAATATACATAGATAATGTATGTACATCACGCATGAATATTATGCATGTACATTTTGAATATACATTACTTATGTAAATGTTTCAGTTTTTGGGTGCAAAAACCACAATACCTGTTATTGGCTGCTCACAGTTAATCACCATCGACGTATGGTGACCACTATAGGGCATATAGTTAAATAGTTTATTACTTGATAATATGCTTCAAAGCAGCATAAAGCCTGTAGCTATTATAACGGTTATTTTTATTTATTTATCTGAATTTCAATAGATTATCTGATTAGTCTTGGCCAGTAGTAACTAGTTTTGCACAAAACCTCAACATCGAACTCGGGTCGCCAGGTTCGTAGCGCAGCATGCGAACCACTGCACTACCATACCATACACACACAACAACAACCGCCGTTCGCCACGAAGTGGCGGTGACATCAACACAGTGATAGTGCTAGGTGCATTTTGAGGCCACGTGAAGTGTTGAAGGCTCCATACTCTTGGTTCTTTCGGTAAAGTCACGTAGGTAAAGAAAATTTAAAAAGTAAATAACATTAAATCACGACGTTTCGATTGCAACACAAGCAATCATCATCAGGTGTGAACACCACAGAGAGATGCCAGGAGGCTATATAAGTCAAAGAGGGGGGGGGTTGGGGGGGAAACGGAGGGGGGGGCGAGGGGGAGGGCGCCTCGTGGACGCCAGGGATTGGGAACGCAAACATGGGCGGGTGGGGGGGGGGGGGAAGTAGAGGGGTGACGAGCTGAGTTAAATGGGCCCAAGTAATCGACCACAAAAAGTAGCTAATTATAATTTTTAATAGAATGAATCAACAAATCATCGTAGCTCTTGTAAATATAAAATGTTGTAGGCCTCGACAGCATCCACAGTCATTACTGTCATTACCTTGTCTCAGAGCAAGGATTACATGATCGTGTTTTCTGTGCTGACTTACCAGCAGCGTAGCCACATTGTAGTGAGCTATAAAGCGCATGGTCTTGCTGATCACCTTTCGCTTTTCCGAGTCAAAGTTCTGTTGTGCATAAATTGACATTTTGTTCAAAATTACACACAGAAGACACCTCATCACCATCACCATTAAAACTGCCTTTATTCGAAATAATATGGGATAACATTTTGGTCAGTGGCTCCTTTAAAGAGAAGATGCTTTATTAAATGTCCATTTCTCAAAACAGCATATTTATTCTGTTATAAGACAAAAATAAAGATAACGTTGTGTTAAAAGTGTGCATGTATAGAATGACCTGATTTCCTACACCTCCGATGACCACGGTTGGCTACGTACGGTGTGAAATATATTAAACATATATACAATGCAGTCCCTTTGTTTCATATTTTAACGCTTTCTGGCAAAGGTTGAATATGTTAATACATTATATTTGTCTGGCCATCTGTCTGTTTACTCAATGAATACTCTACATCTCTGCACACGTGTACAAGGCATGATGCTTAGTCATCATTTTAATTATACAAATGCATTAACTAGCCTGACAGTAAAGTATTGACTTTTCAGTTCCAATATGGTATGTAATTTGTAAGTTAAGTCGTCTCTACAGGCAAATATGAGCAGGAAGGCGAGATGTAAAAACCAAGTGAGTCATACCTGGAAGATGTCATATTTCATGCCAATGATTACCAGGGGTAAGGGAAATGGGTCAACCATTGCCTTATCCTAAAAACAGAACCACACAATTAGATTGGTATTATTAAAATGTCAGCATATGGGTCAACATATAAAATGCGAATAAAAACACGTGCTGTGGCACGCACGTGCGCCAGTACCGAGTGTTCGCTGCCCAGACGCTCAGCAGCCTGTTGTCGGAGGGCATCGGCCGCATGCTTCTGCGTCTTCGCGAGCTCGGCGATTGCGGACACGGCGTGTGTACGGGCGGCTCTGAGCAGATCGTCGAGTGTCCTCCAGAGCTGGCCGGGCTCCGATAGGTCCAGCACCAGCACCACGGACAGCGAGCTGCATTTCATAAAGAAGCACCAGTGAGGTGGCCCCGTAGTTCAGAGGCGGCAGCGCTGAGGTCCTGGGTTCGAATCCAGACAACCTGCATGTGATTAAACAGTGTTCTCAAATGTAGAGAGTTAGTCTCAGACCAGTCAACAATGACTTCCATAGATTCACATAGACTGAGTTGTGATTAAACCATGTTCCCAAGTGTGGAGAGTCTGATGGTAAAATCTGGTTCTGTACTTAATTTTGAGGATCTCTGTTGTTAGAAAGTCCTGGCCAGATGTAGTTACATAAGGAGAAAGAGTTTCTGCCTTATGTTTATAAACCTCATTTAGGTAATGCCATTAGTCAATAAGGCAAGTAGAAATGCTTTTTAAATGTATATACAAATGTTATATGTTAATTAGTATAATCATGATTATTAATATCGATGCAATAAATTTGGATTGTTTATGTAAAGCAATGTGTTACAAATGACGGTTGTGGGTGTGCACAGCACCTCAGGTTTGATGGGACTATGAAGATCTTGATGAGGTCAGTGAGGAACGTTCCACCTCCCAGCTCCCATACATGAGCCACATCCTTTACCTGGAACAATTAAATTATAATCAAAGCTGCATTAAGATGCCTTCATTCAGTCGTAGACTAACAAGGAACTGTACTTTTTTTACGTGTAATATTCACATATAAACCTACACTTATAAATAGCCATACTGTCCAGGGCAGTGCGTGTAAACTCAAACTTTTAAATAACAATTAATATTTAATTCGTTTCTTGAGTGAATTGATAGCTCAACCATAGAGTGAGAAGCTTGCAATTGGATAGCTCCAAGTTCAAATCCTTGTTGGAGTTCAGCCGGGCAGTAGTGGCTACGCACGCCTGTAGCGCTGTGAAGGCAGCGTAAGTTGGTGGATCACATAAGTGTTGTGAAACTCCCTTCCCATGGGTGTCGAGGTACCATACCCTGGCTCACCAGGGGAAGCAATACATCAAGTGGATTAATCACCCTTCATTTCCATCTGTACAGGGATGGTGTTGCCCCCTTGTGCCCATGCGTCTTCTCCGGGTGTTGCTGTTTCCTCTCAAATGTAAACATTCGTTAATTGGCTGAAAACGTCTAAAAATTGAAACCTAACACAGGGCCCTCCTAAAAAAAGAGTCCTACGACTAAGTGTGGCTCTCTTGGATAAATGAGTAAATATCAGACAACTCATCATCCTTCTGGGGTCAATAAAGTGAGAACAGTGGTTGTCATATGGATAGACTCACCCCCACCACAGAAATGGAATTTACACCACTGGCTCAGTGTTGTAAACAGCTGAGTACCAACATCATCCCCTAAAGTGACATATCTTCCCAACTGACTTACTCTTCTTAACAGTCAAATAAATGTTTTCCTTCTCTCAGTATAATCCAAAGTATCTCCCAACACATCTTTGCGAACTACTGAGATTTTTCTCCATCTTTTTTGTCAGTGTACATGTTTCTAATACATGTCAAAGCAGGCAATAATAACTGTTTAAACGCTCTCTCAAGACACATTGGCATATTGCTTCTCATCAAACAGCAATGTGGTTTGTTGCATTGCAAAACATTGAGGTATGGTGACGACTTGGGGAAGCCTTCATTAAGCAGTGGTTCATGGCTGACAATGAACAATGAGCATCTGACACTTTGATAGACTTATAGGGCCAAAAATGGTGATGAAAATGCTGAAAAACATTGCTATGGCGATTTGGCCGAATATTATGGAGACAGCCCTTTTTGAAAAAAAAATTGACAAAATAATGGGCATTAACAATTATGAATCGAGCACTCGTCTTTTTCAAACGCTTCTAAAATGGATAGGAGTCTTTGGAAACAATGGATTTGAGATGTAATTGTCGAGAACTAGCCAGATGCTGAACACACGTGTTTAAATATGTACGCATCCCCCATATGCATACGTAAAATTTGAAGGCCTTATAACTCACCTGTCCTCGTGAGTGGCGACTATAGGCGTACTCCAGTGCCGTGGTGGCCTTTGGAGGCTCATCATCCCTGCCACACACAGCCAAACCACAAGCTGACATTATGCCCACCAAAATTACTATAAAAAGTATAATAATAATCTATTACACAACCAAAAAAGCAAATAGCACATATTGTAGCTACATACCTAGGCTGCAGGCTTCAGACATGACATGAGTTGTATGCCCACGCAGTTCATTACATCAGAAGTGACAGTGCTTTGACGAAACGAAAAACTATTTTTCGTGAACGATGCATCAAACTCATGCTACAGCCAAGGTACATAGCTATTATATGAGTGGAATTTAATTTCTGGGTTGTGTCTGATTGAAAGACACTACAAACTCTGGAAGCTCACTTGTAAAACTGTTAAAGTTATTCAAGAGTCACGAAAGCTTCAAATCAAGATTCAAATAAAGATATTCATTGGGCTAAAGTCCGGTTTCATAACGATACTGTAATACAAAAAAAACATCTAGAGTATATTCTTTTATGTTGGTATTTTGTATGCTCTATTCAAAAGTGTACTATATAAAGTACTTGTTCCCTTATTATTTATAGAAAATTTTCATTGCAAACATTTCGAGTTTGCCTCAACTATAAAGGACACTGACTGTATTACGAATCTCCTTGGTTCTTTCGGTAAAGTCACGTAGAAGGGAGATAATAAAATAATAAAAATAAAACATAATAAAATAATACAAGTCTCACGACGTTTCGCCACAACGCAAGCAGCCGTCCTCAGGTGAAGAACAGGTCTGTCGGAAAGACAGCGTCTGAATGAACACCACCCAGCTTGGCAGCGTATATTTAAGCTGGGTTAGGGGAGGAAGAGCGCCTTGACAAAGGAATTTCCATATCAACAGATGAATTTAGCATATTTATGGAAAAAGCAGATATATATGTATTACGAATGTTTGAAGGTACCTTACCGATCCTGAAACCGATGAATCAATGTTGTCTTTCCCTAAAAAAAACATGCATACATTTATGATCACATTTATGAAATACACGGATATGGAATAAAATTATTCTACAAAGCAACATCAAGAGACACATGGGTAGTGAGATGGCAGAACCAGCAGGTTTATGACAAATCTGTGAAGGGGAGGTGTGGTGGTAGACTGGGGGATGATAGGCATGACAGTATAGTGCACAATCCACAATACGTACCGTATGTTTTGATTTTTTCCAAACACAAACACTGCACACACTTATGCATGTACCACATTTACACATATACACAGGTGTTTTTGCTACATTAATTTTCAAAGCATTATCTGCTAGCTTGACTTCTCAACTATCTTGACTAGGGCTAGCTCGTAGTGGTCTCAGTGGCAATTTACCTGTACATCACCACCCCACCGCCCTCCCTTCAAACAAAGGTTCCTGTGCATGGGGCCACCATTGATGAAACCTAGGCTGGGAATATTCCTTGTAACAAGCACTGAGTGGGAATGTTGATGGCATGTAATATTTCACTCAGTAATCATCTTTCAGAAGACAATAGTTGAAAACACTAAATCTGATCTTCTGCAAGTGGATTCATCGATTACAGACTCAACATATTCCTCAATAACACTCTTTTAAATGAAAAATAGATAACAGGCGATGTTTTGGGCAATGGCCATTCTTCATAGCACTGCCAATGCAGCATCACCAAATGATTCACCTATAAAAGAGCATGGACCACACCCAAGGGAAGATGCGGCAGGAGGACCCCACTTTGACTCCAGGAGTGGCTGGGTTGCTGGGGGCATGTTCAAGTTCAAGTTCATTTATTAGGTATAGCCATGTGAGCCATTCGGCTCTTGAATCGGGTGCATGGACCACACCCAAGGGAAGATGCGGCAGGAGGACCCCACTTTGACTCCAGGAGTGGCTGGGTTGCTGGGGGCATGTTCAAGTTCAAGTTCATTTATTAGGTATAGCCATGTGAGCCATTCGGCTCTTGAATCGGGTGCAACCGCAACAAACAAAAAACAAAAACATGAACAAAAACATCTTAAAGTGAATGTGACTGAGTGCAAACAGAAAATCCAAGAAAAGACAGTAAAATATTGCAGAAAAAGCACCGCACACAAAAATGTGCAAAAATCCCAGTGGGATGCAAGTCAAATAACAACAACCACAAGACAACTTAGATTAAGGCCATCAGTCTAACTCTGTACTACAACAAATAACATGGCCAAACCAAAAAACGTATCGAAAATCACCAAAAATAAAGCCATAAAAGCAATGAAACAGTGGTCATAGGAACTGTGACCGAATTTTCACAATAAACGACGTAAACAACATGTACTACCAAACTCTGCAGCCATAGATGGCTGCATGAGTCACTCCACAACAGTAGGAGCATCAGTCGGAGTATCAACATTTTTCAATGCACCTTTAAGATCAGCACACTAAATCAAAACACAGATCATACTTTGCAGCGATCATCCGGAGCGAAACATTGTATTTTAGGCCACTAAATTGCAGTGGCAGCTAGGGGTGTACAACTCCTCTAGAGCAGTTTTGAGTGAAGATCTCATAGGTAGTGATTCAAGTTGCAGTTTATTGGCAATAGCATTCCAGACCCTGGGGGCATCAATAGCTCTCTTTAATGTTACTCTGGAGTCTGCCTGGGACGACCTAAGGGCTGGGTGATATCAAAGGGACCAAGACTATCAGGAGCCCAAAGTCAGTCCGGAGAGACATGTGGTGGTTGACCCTGACCCAGGAGATAGTACGGCCTGCCTAACCAGCTGATTAATTTGGGGGGACCACAGAGTGAACAAGACAGAATCGCCTGGGTCGAGACTGCAGGCAGTGTATCACCCTCCACAGTGAATGCTGCGGAGCTGACTTCCAGTAAGGCACCGAGTAAGTTCTGTGACGACTGTTGTGGAGTCGATAAGTTACCACCAAAATTCTAGTCCTGGTAAAACTGTGGTTAATCCTAATGTTTCCATCCTACCTGCCTATGTCAGCTGCTATTTATGACTCTGAGTACATCACCAGGTTAAATATCTGTGAGGCGGCCCAGCCACAGGAGGGATCCCCGCCACCTCCGGTGGCTGTGACCGTCTCACATTGATATGCTAATCTCTCACTTTTACGTGCAAGTTCCTTCTCTAGCTCCGCCCACTTACCCTTGGGTTGAGCCCACTAAAATCCTATATAAACTCTTGTTGCAGCAGCTCGTCTATGTCAGCAGTTCTCCTGTTATATCTGTTCCACCTGATGACGGTTGCTTGTGTTGCGATCGAAACGTCATGATTTATTTTATACCTACGTGACTTTACCTAAAGAACCAAAGAGTGTGGTTAATCCCGTTGAGGTATAGATGGAACGGGAGTCTGTAATGGGACCGTTTCTCAATATTAAAATATTTACTTGGTGATTTTAAACTACTTGATTACATTTTTTGTTAACATTACATTATTTTGTAAAATGTGTATCTGGGAATCCTTCATGAGTGTGACTGGGAGGGATTGTGGTAATCTGGGCTCATTTTCATCTTAAACTATGTATATACTCTACACCATAGAGCTCGATGTACTTCCGACCATCATCAACTAGCCAGTGAACTGGAACACGTACACCAAGCTCTCAAGATGGATATTCAGACCACACAATCCGTAAAGCTATTACCCCAGCCGTTGGGAAAGAACCATCTGAGGACCCAATCAAAACCATCACCTTGCCATACATAGCAGGGGTTACTAAAAAGATTTCCAAAATCATGAGCAAACACAAGATCCAGGTTCGATTTAACACAGTACATAAAATTCGTCATCTGATCCCATCTGTGAAGGATGCGATCCCTGACATGCAATACCTCGGCGTCTATAAACTAAGCTGTGTCTGCGGCAGTAGTTATATTTGGAAAACTAAGCGACATGTCTCGGACCGTGTTCGTAAACATAAGGCAGATCTGAAACATGGTAGGACCAATACCTCGGCCGTGGCTGATCACTGTTTTAATGCGGTGGGCTCACACGAAATTGATTTCGCCAAGACGAAGTTACTTTGCAAGCCCACTGGCTATCAACAAAGATTTGTTCATGAAGCCATCCATATATATAGATGCCAGAGGTGGGACAAAGTCATTGTTATGCAAGTCCAAGTCGAGTCTGAAGTCATCAAATTCATGACTCGAGTCTGACTCGAGTCCAAGTCACATGACTCGAGTCCACACCTCTGATAGACGCAGACACAATTTCCACCGAGAAGATGGGTACAAACTGAGCAATCATTGGAAGGACGTTATCAACCAGTTTAAGTCATAATTGGCTATGATGTTCCCATCCTACCACCTTCCGATGTTAGTTGTGCTTTACGCCCATTTCAAACTTGCGCTTTCACAGTCACATCGCGCGCCGAACCCTTGGTTGCGGCTCTGCGATCTGCCATTAACCTGCTAATCTCTCTTTAACATGCTAATTTTCACCTGGCAACCCTTTGATTGGTGGAAAATGAACCACCGCCGGGCTCTCTGCCAAACACTTACATTATCATTGGCCGCTGACATTTGGGCTACGCCCATTTCAAACCCTTATAAAACAGTTTCCCTTGGAAGCTAACCCCCCTTTTCCTGAAGACGACCGCTTGCATTGCGATCGAAACGGAGTTTTCTGTTATTTTTTATTATTTTCTTTGAGCCTATCTACGTGACTTTACAGAAAGACCCAAGAACATGTATATGCACTGGCAGGGAGCTGTACACGAACGCCCTGAGGTTCCCTCACCCTTATATCACTTTTGTCCAATCTAGAAAATGATCGTACTTTCCCACAGTTCATAATCCTTCATTTAATCGCCTTCAATGCCCCTAACGGACCTCAAACAGTCCCCTCATTTACCTAATGTCCGAGGCTCTCATTCTTAAAACTCCCTCAGCCAATCAGGTTGAATCGCTCTACGCCCCACCAATCCGGTGAGTGCCTGCGTTTAGCCAATTGCAAGAGCGGAAGGCAGAGCAGGCACTGCTGACAGCCAGCCTATAGGGGCTCACTGATGCAGATTTTGAATGCCAAAGCTGTTAGGCTCTTTACTCTTTGGTTTTTTCGGTAAAGTCACGTAGGTTAAAAAAGAAAACAAATAAATTAAATCACGACGTTTCGGAGGCAAGCCTCCGTCTTCAGGTGGAACCGTCACAGCAAATTTACTGTCTCAAGTGAAGAGCGTTCTCAGAGACACGACCTTATATACTGGGTAAGGGGAGGGGGGAGGAGCCAGGGTGGGCCGTGGGGGGGGGGTGTAAGCTGGTGAGGGGGAGGAGCCAGGGTGGGCCGTGGGGGGGGGGGGTGTAAGCTGGTGAGGTGACGACCAGTGCTGCAACTGCGGCTGCGCCTGTAGCTGCAGCCGAGGCCTTGTGATGTAGATGGCGTAAGTAGATAAGAGAGCAAGGGTTACGCCGCCTTTTGTTATGCACGCCGGTGGGTTTATTTGTTTTCTTTTTTAACCCACGTGACTTTACCGAAAAAAACAAAGAGTATGGATCCTTGCAGTCACGAAAGCTTCAAATATAGAACTGTTAGGCTCTGTTATTTAAACCGGCAAATTAATTAATAAATGAGGCATATATCCTGATGACGTTCGAATTCTCATTTCGAGGTAATGTAAAAGCCTTTGGGCCCTCATTGAGACTAACCCTTAGTCTGGCTAGCTGAGGTTTTACTGTATTTATTTGCCATTGCGGCACTGGATAGCTCTTGGTTGGATGACTATAAATACAAAACAAGTGTGTAGCTGCTGTGGAGATATATTATTAATGGGCAGTGCAGCAGAATCCATTGTTTTACAGTACTATGCTCCACAATTAGTGCTACTCACATTCAAAAACCGGCAATAACCAGCATTATGAAGTACAGTATACTCGATTATCCGCGTGCGGTTTATCTGATTTGCGGATTAACAGCGCATCTGAAAATTTGACATAAAATAATCCCACATGGATTTTCCCTTAAGCCCAAATTAATCATCTAAAAACTGTTATACATTGTTATTCTTGGAAATGTGTATTACAAGTCACGTGCTTAAACCGAATGAATGTGCTCCGGTTAATCCGAAATCCACGTGATCGCCTCCACAGAATGGTAGTGGGCGGAGTTCGATGTCCATTGGCGTGGCTCTGCGCGGGAGCAGGGAAATGTCATCACTGAGCAGGCGCATCGATCGGTTGTATCATTAGTGTTCGTTCTAAATGGAAATAGTAACAATTTAAATCGTCAGTTGCGCTTAATTGTGAGTGATTTATCCGATCATTTAAATTGTGAGTTATAATTTATACTTATTTGTGATTTTTCGAATAGAGATCTGCAGAAAATATATATTTTTGGATAATCCGCAATTTTAAATTATCCACGGCCGTCCTCCCCGTCATTTATAGCGTGGATAATCTAGAGTCTACCGTATTGTCAAATAACCCTCTCAACTTGCAATGGATGAATGGCTGTACATGTGTGCTATGTATAACTCATGTAAAACGAGCCTTTACATCTCAACTTTAGCATGGTCGATTGGGCATCATCATCAACTTCCACACATCCATTTGGCAGGTGGCATGAATGATCAGTTGCACTCACGGCGGAGCGACTGCCCATGAAGAACACGGTGGACTCTGTGGGCTGGGCGCTCCCAGCCCCTGTCCCCTCCTGTCCACCGGCTCGAGTTTTCACCTCCGCCAAGGCAATGTCCCAGATTGTATCCCTAGCGAGACAGCACAACCAACAACAACCACCGTTCACTATTATGTGGCGGTGACGTCACCACGGTGTTTCTGCTATGCTCGGTGCATTTTGAGGCCACGTGAAGTGTTGAGTGTTGAAGGCCCGCTGGCAGGTCATGGGTTGATTGGCACATGTGCCAACTGTGTTCCCTACTATGCCAACTGTGTACGTTTAGCTGCCCGGCGTTCTGCTCATTGTTGTGAGCGGTGCTCCTCTGCCCTTCGCTGTTACTGGAGGGCGACTGCCTCCAACTCCCCATCAGCGTCCTTGACCATCCTGCTCCACAGACGCTGATCTTGACACTCCCTGCCTGGCACCAGTCATCAACAAGTCCAATCAGCTTCACATCCTTCTGAACCACATCAGTCCATATCTTTCTAGCTCTGCACAACCAAGCATCAGGTCTGACACACGGAGGTCTGCATGTCTTTACATGTCCTAATAATCGTAGTCGTGACTGGTTCTCATCTCTGTTGCCGGCCTTGAGCTGGTGGGGGGCAATTAATCTCGCCACGGTGGCGAGATGTTAACTTACTCGCCTGGTCGTGGTCATCGCTTTTATCTACCCCAAATATCGACGTCACAGACCGATTTGTCTATTCACTGTTCACTGAGGGCCTCATCACGCCGGTCAAGGCGTTTGACCATACTTCACCACGCCGGTGAAGGCGTGTAGCACAGGAGCATTGTACTGCACTGTATTAGCTCCGTAGAAGCCTTGAACGCCTGTCACGCCTGTTTGTACACGGCTGTCGCCATCCAGTCTCGGCCCTGCGAATTATGAAGAGTCATTGCCCGAAACGTCGAATATATTTCTTCCTTTACGCGTAGTTATTTACGAATGTGATGAGTTTTTGTGATGTGTGCCTGTTTCACCACTGCCAATCCAGTATCAGCTGAATCATTCCTGCAATGAGCAAACGACGACTGCCCCGTCAATGCCGTAATCGAACAATCGATAACTTAAAATTGGCGTCGGCAAGAGGCGCCGTTGCTATGGGTACGCCGGCCTTTGTCGAGCAGCGAGTTAATTTGCGTTAATAAGCAAAGGAAGGCGAACGAGCACTCACGGTTGCCGCGACATTGTTCAGGACGCGTCACTTGACACTTCGAATCGACTGCAATGCTTCAGTGTCCACAGATGACTCTGCAATGCTTCAGTGTTCACAGATGACTCTGCAATGCTTCAGTGTTCACAGATGACTCTGAAACGCGCCGAGCCAAAAGCCTTGCCCGCGCTCGCAAACTGGACTCGTGACGTACGGCCAGGCATGCCGGTGACGTCATGACGCCAACCGTCGTGACGTCATCACGCTGCGCACGTCTCGATAAGCACGGACTCTGCGATGGGGTGTCCCGTGCGATGGACGTCATCGTGCAAGTCTGGGAAATACGTGGCTACGTCATCACGCACGATGTGACGCCATCACGCACGATGTGACGCCATCACGCACTTTGGCATTGCCAAGGAGTAGACGGTGCCTGGCATTCTAGATCTGAAGCTTTCGTGACTGCAAGGATTCATATTCTTAGGTCTTTTCGGTAAAGTCACGTAGGTAGAAAATGTAAATTATTAAAAGTATATTATTATTTTTTTGTTTTACTTTTATTAATTAAAATTTCTTTACCTACGTGACTACCGAAAAACCCTAAGAATAAGGCATCTCTACATCTTAGAGTCGAATCTCTCCGCTTAAATACATAATTGAGTAGAGCTCTTTACCTCCAATGTTCTTGATGTGCAGTGCACTGATGTATTCATCTTGACTTAAAGCTTTCGTGACTGCAGGAAATCATACTCTTTGGGTCTTTCGGTAAAGTCACATAGATAGAAAAATAATAAAATAATAACAAATCACTGCTGATATATTATCTTATTATTTTTCATTCTACGTGACTTTACCAAAATACCCAAAGAGTATGATTTATTGAACTTTGAAAGAGGATAAAAGGCGCCGATCACCCAATCATGTACTGTAGCTACAACTTTTATCCAAGACCCAATTTAGCTCCAGGACGTTCCTAGGATCGTCCTCGAAACATCTGCCAATCGTGTCGAACGAGCATCAAGTTGGGCCATCCACCCCCTTTGAGGAAATCCTAGATCGATGGGCCGGCATAAAAGGAAGACGCATAATAACTTAATTGTGAGTATTGTACCTTTAACTCGTTTTCATACTGTCACTGTGAGACTGTCTTCCTCTAAGGGGCCGTCCATAAATGACGTCACGCGATTTTGGACGATTTTAGATTCCCCCTTCGTCACACGGCGTCACAAAGAGTCACACCCCCCTCAAATATGACGTCACAAAATTCTGCCCCCCCTCCCCAACATAAAACATGCTTAAAATATCTTTAAACTATTGTCATTGTAGTGTGTATTTAATGTGGCGCTGCTCTCTGATGTTGTAGGAGAAAAATGTACTAAAAAGTCTATTTAATTAAGTCGAACGTGTTGTCTATATTTATTTAAAGTTGCGCATTTTCATGTGACGTCACATTTCTCAACCCCCCCCCCCCCCCCCATCGTCACACATCGTCACAAATGTCTGACCCCCCCCCCCCCAGGTGCGTGACGTCATTTATGGACGGCCCCTAATCCCAATATACGGTTTAACTAAAATAATATGTAGTTATCGCCTACATATTTTTGTTTATGGGTTAAGAAATCCTAATCTATTTTTGTAAAAGTGAGGCCGGAGACAGGAGGGGGGCCCACAGTCGTAGCTCGCGACAGCCCCGTTGGAATTGGTGGTTGCACGCAGCTGGTGGGGGCTGTAATCGTGTCGAGGTCGCTATCGGCGCATTCTTGATCGACACAAGTCACGTGATGCCCTCTTGTGGACAAACGCACAACTACAGCTACAGTCAGTTTAACACGTAGGCTTTCGCGACCAATGTTATTCATAATCAACGATTTTTGGGTTTAGATCGCGTTTATTTATAAATGTGTCGTAACCCTCCACCACCCGACACGGCCAATCAGTAAAAATGTGTCACGTTGACAAAGACAAATAGTTCACTGCTTTAGCCCACCGGTGTGTTGAAGCAACAACATTTACAATTTGAGTACGACGTTTCGCTGGTAATTGCAACCAGCATCATCGGGCAATTCGCCAGAATGGTGAACTATTTGTCTTTGTCAACGTGACACATTTTTACTGATTGGCCGTGTCGGGTGGTGGAGGGTTACGACACATTTATAAATTAACGCGATCTAAACCCAAAAATCGTTGATTATGAATACAGCTACAGTGTCGGTTTCATGTATTTGGCGTAGCCCTGTGAGCCATTCGGCTATTGAATCGGATGCAACCGCAACAAACAAAAACATGAACAAGAAACATCGTAAAGTGACTACGCGCAAACAGAAAAATCCAGGAAAAAACAGAAAAGTCTTTCAGAAAAAGCACCGTATATCAATGCTGTGCAAAAATCCCAGTGGGATGCAAGTCAAACAATAACAACCATAAGACAATTTAGATTAAAGTTATCAGTCTAACTCTGTACTACAACAAACAAATATGGCTAAACCAAAACGTTTTCGAAATCACCAAAATAAAGCTATAAAAACAATGTAACAGTGATCATAGGAACTGTGATTATAAATTTACAATAAACGATATACACAACTTGTACTACCAAACTTTGCAGCCATAGCTGGCTGCATAAGTCACTCCATAATAGCAGAAGTATCAGTAGGAGTATCAACATTTTTCAATGCACCTTTAAGATCAGCACACTATAATCAAAACACAAGATCATACTTTGCAGCGGTCATCCGGAACGAAACATTTGATTTCAGGCCAGTTAATAGCAGTGGCAGCTTGGGGTGTACAACTCCTCTAGAGCAGTTTTGAGCGAAGATCTCACAGGTAGTGATCCAAGCGGCTGCCTTGCAAGGAACAAAATACCGTAACCGAGCAGAACAAGTCTCCACATAAACACTGTGAGTGTCTCGACTCATCTCGTCAGCCGCACGACCTTCTGAGAGTGCATCTCATCAGCGGCATTGAATCAACACAAGACATCCCCTGACAGGCTTCGGACACTCAGTGTCTCGTCAGCAGTCACGCTCGCTTGCTATAACTACAATCGAGTATTGTTACCAGTGCACAGCACTGTACAGGCTCGCTTGAATCAACACTGGTGAAGTGCCAGATGCTATTGGTTATTGGCATGGACCCACTCTGTTAGATATGGAACCTCGTTCAGCACTGGACTCCACGCATTGGCTCGATCCTGGCCCTGCAATATCACTGCAATGCACGGACACGCGGCGCCCTCTCGTGGACGAATCTATGGCTGCAGATTATTGGGTGAAGCTGCCTTTGGCAGCGGTACACGAACGCAGTTACCGTCAACATCAAACAAACTCCACACATTCTTCATTAACCATAACTCTTTTAAAAAAAAACGCACACAGGCAACGTTTCGGGGACGACCTTCCGCACCAAGTGGCAGAGTCGGTGCGTGGCCTCGTCCCGCGACATCTGGTGGTGGCGGTAGGAATGGGACTTGGACCCAGGGAGGAGACCTCGCCCGCTCAACAACTTAAGCAACATGGACACTCGCTAAATATCGACAAACTAATCTCGTTTTTAACCAAAATTGGCCAAATTTCCATCGTGTGGTTTTTCAATGAGAAGTTAATTTCTCCATTGTTTTAGTCATACGATGATAAATATAAAATACAAATTGGGGAATATAAGAAATATGTTCTTTCTTGCGTGAAAATAATCGACATAAATGATAAATATAACTTGAGGATGCACCCGGGGGTAACTGGGCGATGGTGATAGGCTCTGCCGGCCTCAGCCCACAGCCAATGGGACGTCGAGCCAGGGGCGAAGCCCTGGGGCTGTATAGCAACATCTAGAAGGTTTCTAGGGGTAAGGCGTATGATTGGCTGCGTGGCATCACGTGAGCCAGGTGATATAAGGGGTGGAGAGAGACAGCTCGTGGTCAGTGTGGAGAAGTTCGAGGAGAGACCATGTATGCGCCTCTAGCACGCCAGCGGCCACGTAGCAGTCCGGAGGCTGTCTCCAGAACGCTGTTAGCCAGCGGTGTGAGGGAGTGAGGAAAGCGAGCGAACGCCACGCTCGAATAACGGGAGTAACGGGAAAATGAACCCAGCGGTGTGAGAGAGCTGTGAAAAAATTAACCCGTAAAAAAAAGTTTTTCACTATAAATCCTTTATATGCGTGTTCAATGGGCCACAACCCAGCCCACATTGGTCTTTGAAACGGGCGGCTAAAGTCATCTCGTCCTCTGGCTTGAGATGGCTGCCACCTATGGGTCAGACGATTGCCTGCCACCATTAAGCAATTGGTAATTAAATATAAAAAAAATTACCTAAAAAGTGTAAAATTTTGGAAATTCTTTTTTCACGAAAAGAAATTTTCACGCACAACGAGTCTGTGTGCAAAATGTCAGCTCGATTGGATCACGGGAAGTGGGTTAAAAAACGACCGAAAGATTTGCACGGTCGTAAGCGCGCAAGCAAGTTAACTTAATATTAAGGATTTAAAATGAACCCGTAAAAACAAAGTTTTTCACTATAAATCCTTTATATGCGTAGCAGCTAGAGTCCTCTCGTCCTCTGGCTTGAGATGGCTGCCACCTATGGGTCAGATGATTGCCTGCCACCATTAAGCAATTGGTAATTAAATATAATGTATTTTTTCCTAAAAAGTGTAAAATTTTGGAAAAAAATTTTTTACGAAAATAAATTGTCACGCACAACGAGTCTGTGTGCAAAATGTCAGCTCGATTGGATCACGGGAAGTGGGTTAAAAAACGACCGAAAGATTTGCACGGTCGTAAGCGCGCAAGCAAGCAAGCAAGTGAACTTAATATAAAGGATTTAAAAAAGAAGAACGAATAAAGACAAGAAAAGAGATACGATATTGTCCGGATGGGTTTATTACAAATATATTCTGTTGCCAAATTTTCATAGTATGATTTTTCAATGAAAAGTACATCCTCTATTGCCTTTAATCACACTACACTATGTATATAGAATCAATATTGCGGAATTTAACAAATACTGTATGTAGTTTTTGCGCTGAAAAAATCTGCATACATAACCTAAGTTGTTCGTCGCCAAACTTGGACAAATTTTCAGTTTTACTTTTTCAATGAGAAGTTTATTTCTCCTTTGCCTTTGGTGATATTGTGCTACATATGTGTAGTGGGCTTATGTGACGACGGAAAAGGTTGATGGAGGCAACACGTATTTATTACAGATAAACACAATTACAGCAGAGTAGTGACCCTAATACTCGAAGAGGTAACAGACTCTTCACCCACTCTATCGGGGGAAGTGTTCCGCAGCTAACGCCCCACGTTAACTCCCTACTTCCCCCTATTCAAGACCTTCCTCCCGAGGAGGCTAGCTAACCTGGCCCAGCTTCGGCACAGGTCCCGACCACCAGCCACACGAGTCCGGCCCTCGGAAGGACATCGGACCTCGTTGCTCTGGGTTCGCACCACTGGCTTCCTCTGCCCGGCCCTCAAAAGGGCAGCGGGTCCGAGGAGTTCCAGGGTCTAGCTAGCAGCCTTCAGTCTTCACTGGTTCCTCGTTTTGGCTGGGTCGAACTGCCTCTCTGCTTTCCGGATCCCGCCTTTTATACGATTTCCCCCCGAGGGGCGGGTTTCTGTGGGATCCCACGGGCCCCCCAGCCCCCTCCCCTCAGGAGGCCCTGGGCGAACATCACACAACCACCCAGAACAGGTTTGTACCGCTTCTCCCAGAGGGTCGGGGCTCTGTGGGATCACACACATCCCACAGCCACCTCCCCTCAGGAAGCCTGGCCAGGAATGACACAATGACCCGCACCGGTAAGTATTGTAAGTCGGCCGGTTTGGGGTGTGTGTGTGCATCAATACCACCACCACATATGTAATGACGACCGACACGTTATTCAATAAGACCCTTTATTGTTGACACGAACACTGTCGTCAAACATAGCTCAGCTTTCTCTCCAAGCAGCCCCTCCCCCTTTCTCGAAGCCAATCCTCGTCCTCCTTCTTTAACGCACTCAACCACTTTCCAGGGTAAATATTTTTGCAGATGACACAATACTGATTACTGCTGGCCGCTCTCCAGATGACGTGATTGCTAAGCCCCAGGGTGATTTCAACAAACTACAACATCAGCTAGTTGCTCTTAAACTAGTCTTGAATACCTCCAAAACCAAGGTGCTATGCTTCTCACCAGGACTAAAGCAGGAAGTTATTTTTCCCCAATTACATTCCTTAAATAATTATCAAACAGAGCAAGTCAAGATCTATAAGTATCTTGGGGTCATCCTGGATTGAAAACTGAATTTTGAAGATCGCATTGATTATATTGGTAAAATACAAAAAAAATTGGTTTTATGTATCGACACAAGTACTGCTTTCCCCCAATGTTCCGTTTGGAATTGATAAAAGCTACCAGTACTGCCTCTACTTGATTACTGTGACATCATGTATACATCAGCCCCAAGTACTGTACTGAAGAAGCTTGCCTCAATTTATCACTCGGCCTTAATATTTGCATTGAACTGCCCATATAGGACTCACCACTGTGATCTCTACATTGGGTCAAATTTAACATATCTTAATGTTCGACGGCTTGTGCACCAGATCTTATTTATTCACGATGTACTTACCAAAAAAATCCGCAGACTACTTGCTGGATCTCCTCTCTGTTTCAATTAACAAAATTGACCTAAGGTCTTCTCTCATTTACCAGCTTCACATTCCCTATTGCCATACAAATACTGGAGGATGGGCTTTTGATATTGATGCCCCCAGGGTCTGGAATGCTATTGCCAATAAACTGCAAACTGAATCACTACCTATGAAATCTTCACTCAAAACTGTTCTAGAGGAGTTGTACACCCCTAGCTGCCACTGCTATTCAGTGGCCTAAAATAAAATGTTTCGCTCCGGATGACCGCTGCAAAGTATGATCTGTGTTTTGATTTAGTGTGCTGATTTTAAAGGTGCATTGAAATTTTTTGATACTCCGACTGATTCTTCTGCTGTTGTGGAGTGACTCATGCAGCCAGTTATGGCTACAGGTTTTGGTGGTATATGTTGTTTATTGTGAAAATTCGGTCACAGTTCCTATGAACACTGTTACATTGCTTTTATGGCTTTATTTTGGTGATTCAAATTTTTTTTTGGTTTGGCCATGTTTGTTTGTTGTAGTACGGAATTAGATTGAAGGCCTTACTCTAAGTTGTCTTGTGGTTGTTGTTGTTTGACTTGCATCCCGCTGGGATTTTTGCACACAGCGTTGGTGTACGGTGCATTTTTTCTGGAATTGTTGCCGTTTTTTTCCTGGACTTTCTGATTGCACTTAGTCACATAGTCACTTTCAGATGTTTTTGTTTCATGTTTTTGTTTTTTGTTTGTTGCGGTTGCACCCGATTCAAGAGCCAAATGGCTCACAGGGCTATACCAAAAAAATGAACTGAAACTGTCAGTCAACCTTCGTTTCCCGCCCTTTGTGTTTGTATCTTTCCTCCAATCCCTTCTCTAGCAAATCCCCTTCCAGGCCTCTCTGTACCTCCCCTTTCTCCGTAATCTACCCCATGTGGTCTCTCCCAGATTAGGGGCACCAATCAGAGGCCTTGTTTCGCTTCCTGACTGCCCGTGTTTGCAGGCATACAGTATGCACTATGTCATCTGTTGTGTTTTGGTCTTTACATCACCCCCTCCCCCCCTTAAAAAGCCATCCCAGCTAGCACCAGGGAATGGAATGACCAAGCACAACAGACCAAAGGAAGCCAAAGGAGAAACCTACCACATAAAAGTGATGACCTCACAATTGCATAATGTGTTTGCGACTCATGTTTTCCTTGTGGTATGGCCCCTGCAACAATGTACTTATGTCTTCGACTTAGGCAATAAACAATAACATGAATAACCCTGACCTCTTGTCTGTGTATGTGAAAATAAGTGATCGTGCGGTGTGAGTGCATTCTCTATTATGGAGTGTATTCCCGGCGTGTGAATAATGCACATGCCCAAAGTTAGCCAACCCAACAACCCAAGACTGCGGGAACATCCAGGAACAGTGCTAGCGCAACTGCAAATTTTGCACGGTTCCTTCGTAGAATCGGTCGAGCGTGACCTGCAAGGACCCAGGCCGAACGGACACCCCTCTAGGGGGCTTACCCAGCAGAATCTATATAAGAAGTTCAGGTTCACTTGCCGTACATAAGGTAGAAGGGAAAAAAATCCCGTGGAGGCATGTGTGGCCAGCCTATATGCTGCCAAGGCACCCGGAACATGGAGATTCCAGTCGGTTTGCATTGTATCCACGGCTTGGCAGAGCATAGCTTTTACCGTTAGGGTTATGTTAGTTTAGGGTTAAGGGTTACGGTTCGGGGTTTAGGGTTAGGGGTTAGGTTTCTGAGTTAGGGTTAGGGGGTATGGAGAGGGTTAGGGGTTGGGTGAGGGGTTAGAGATAGGGGTAGGGCAGGCATGTCGAAAATCCGGCCCGCGGGCCAATCACGGCCCGCAGTCAGATTTCATACGGCCCGCAGCTTCGGTCTTATGTGTTATTTATGGCTCGCTAGCTCTGTCAGAATAAATAAATAATTCCTCTTTTCGCCACACGGTGGCAGCACCATTCTAGTGCTTTCTGGCTCTGCATCTGTGCCGCGAACCCTCGAATAATTTCTGCCATGGCGACTGCAAAAAAAAGTTGACAGTGAGGGCCGCCGCTTTAATGGCAGCTGGACAAAAGCAGGTTTCCAGAAATGCGGTCATTCGCTAAGAAAATACTGAGCTTATTCGGCTCCACATATTTGTGTGAGCAAACATTCTCAGTCATGAACTTAAACAAGAACCGATTGAGGTCAAGGATGAGTGACTCCCACTTGCGTGGCATTTTACGCATCTCAACCACTGCCCTCAAGCCAGACCTGGTCTCTTTACTGAAATCTAGATCTCAGTATTACCCTTCTCATTAGTGTCAGCAAGTTATCTGTTCCTTGATCAATCTGAAATTGAGTGTTTTGAACGGTAACATCTGTCACTATTAACAGTGAAAAGCCTAAAGCACACTAATGCACTTGGACTTATGGCACTTGTTTTATTAAACTCTTGAATAAGATTTGGTTATAACTGTTGATAGTATGTACCTGCAGATGTGACACAAACTATTGCTTTCTGAAAGATCTTGTAAAAGACAAGAGCAAAATTCACTTGTTTTAAAGTTTAATGATAACAGACCACTTTGCATTACGTATAACTCCTGTTTAAAATGTTCATGAGGCAAATATATTTAACTCATGGAAATTTAAGGTATTCCATACAGTTTGTTCAATGTTATCTGACTGAATGAAAGGCAGAATTGTGTTTTTAGAGTTGTTCACGTCTGCCTGAGTGGCTTATATTTGGTTACATTGTCATTTGAAAAATAAAGGTAATTGTGACAATGATAATTGTTTTATAACAGTGTGTGTTTTCACGTAACTTTTGCGGTAAAAAAAATGTCGGAAGGAACTATTGGCCCCCGGGCATCTTCACTTTATCAAATTTGGTCCTCTTTGCAAAAAGTTTGGACACCCCTGGGCTAAGGGGTTATGGTTAGGGGGTATGGTTAGGGGTAAGGGTTGGGTTAGGGTTTAGGTTAGGGGTTAGGGTTATAATGAGCACGTTAGGGTTAGGGTTAGAGGGTTAGGGGTTAGGGTTGAGGTTTAGGGGTTGGTTACTGTTAGAGCGATTAGGGTTAGGGTTAAAACGATTAGGGTTGAGAGGTTACGGTTAGGAGTTTATGGTTAGGGTTTAAGGTTAGGGGTTAGTGTTAGGGGTGAGGGTTAGGGGTTAGGGTTAGGATTAGGGGTTAGGGGTTATGGTTTAGGGTGTAGGGGTTGGGGTTAGGGTTAGGGGTGTTAGGGTTAGGGGTTAGGGATAGTGTTAGAGGTGAGGGTTAGGGGTTAGGGGTTAGGATTAGGGGTTAGGGTTAGGATTATTGGTTAGGGGTTATGGTTTAGGGTGTAGGGGTTGGGGTTAGGGTTAGAAGTTAGGGTTAGAACGATTAGGGTTAGGGTTTAGGGGTTAGGGTTTGGGTTAGGGTTAGGGTTAGGGGTTAGGATTAGGGGTTAGGGATTAGGGTTAAGTTTAGGAGTTAGGGTTTAGGGGTTGGGGTTAGGAGTTAGGGTTAGGAGTTAGGGTTAGAATGATTAGGGTTAGAACGCTTAGGGTTAGGGTTTAGGGTTTGGGTTAGGATTTAGGGTTAGGGTTTAGGGTTAGAGTTAGGGGTTAGAACGATTACGGTTAGAACGATTAGGGTTAGGGTTTAGTGGTTAGGGTTATGGTTTGGGTTAGGGTTAGGATTATGGATTAGGGATTAGGGTTAAGTTTAGGGGTTAGGGTTTAGGGGTTGGGGTTAGGAGTTAGGGTTAGGAGTTAGGGTTCGAATGATTAGGGTCAGAACGATTAGGGTTTAGGGTAAGGGTTTGGATTATGATTTAGGGTTTAGGGTTAGAATTAGGGGTTAGGGGTTTGGGTTAGGGTTAGTGGCTAGATGTTAGAGTTACGGGTTGGGGTTTTGGGGTTAGTGGTTAGGTTAGGGGTTAGGGTTTAGGGTTAGGATTAGCGGTTAGGGGTTATGTTTAGGGGTTATGGGTTAGGGTTTAGGGTTACGGGTTAGGGGGAAGGGGTTAGGGTAGTTAGTCTCGACAAAAGTTGATTCCTCCATTGTATTTAGCCTCAGTATCATTAAAAGTGGGAAATTTCACCATGAAATTTTGAAGTAAAAAAAAGCAAATTGGCATATAGTAATAGGTTTTTACCCTTTTATCTGGCACCAAAACTGACACCTTTATACAAATTGGCATACTAACCTACAGTATGCCGTGTTATGGCAAAATTGGCCCAATTTTCCTTGCTTTATTTTTCAACAAAAAGTGAATTCCTTGGTTGTGTTTAGTCTTAGTATTCTATATATTACGTAAAAAATGGGGGCATTTCATCCATGAAATTTTCGAGTATAAAAAAGTGAATCGGAATACTGCGCCGTTTTTGGCCAAAATATGCCAAACTTTCACAGCTTTATTTCTCGACAAAAGTTGATTCCTCCATTGTATTTAGCCTCAGTATGCTATGTATTAGATGTTCTGCCTCACGGCAGGTGTTTTGCTCCACGGCTGGAGTGGGGGTTAGGGGTTAGGGTTTAGGGTTAGGGTTCGATTATTCCGACTCACTACTCTCTGGCACATCTGGCAAAAGCATTACCAAGCTGCAGCGAGTACAAAATTATTTGGCAGGCGTCATGACAGGTACTGCAACATCCGACCATGTCTGTCCAGTGCTCACCGAACTGCATTGGCTTCCTGTTTCCGAACTCATACAATATATGGTTGTACTCATTACATATGTAGTGAGTCTAACTGAGTCGCAGACGTTATCTTGGGAGCCACACTATTTATTACACAACTTTAACACAATATTACACAATCTACACTCGGGTCTCGAATGCCCATCTAACCACGCTACGTCAGAACTAGACACGGTTCGCTATCCTGGCTCTGACCACAAGCTGGGTCCCGGACCACGTGGCTAGAGGCTTCTTCTCCCCGACGTGGATATTCTTCACACCAGCACACGAAGAACCCCGAGCTGCTCACGGGCCCCTGTTATATCCCCCTGGGATGGGGCTGGCTCCGCCCCTCGCCCCGCCCACCTTCCAGATCTCTCGAGCTCCTTCTCGAAGGACCCCGAGAGCTCCTCTATACCACGTGACTGGCCAGCGGCCCCCGTCCACCGGTGCCCCCCCTCCAATATCATCCGGTCACGTGACAGCAGGTCAACCAGCGTATCATGCCTCAAGGTAACCCTGGCTGGCTGATGCTCCTTCTCGCTCTCTCAGCCGGAGCCCGCACCGCACACCGTACGTGGTACCTCTGCGCTGATCAGCGCTCACCCAAGCCCTGCTAGGGCTGGTGCTACGCCCAGTAAGCGGGCTACACATAATGTCATTACATTATCCGCCGTGGCTTCGTAAGCCCGTCACCACAAAGTGACAATCACAGTCACTACACATACAAAGCGCTTGCCACAAATGAATCACGATACCTTGCTGGTATCATCAAAGAGCATAAACCATCACGCAAACTCTGGTCATCCTCGCAGCAGCTTTTGGCAAGTCATCGAATAAAGACGGTCGCTGCATCGCACCCTTTCAGGTACACTTCTGCAGCCGTCTGTAATGTTTTTCCTTCCGATATTGGGAAGTCACTGGAGCTACGCATTTTGAAAACCTAGATTTAAAATAAATGTTCTTTATCACTGCTTTGTGTGCTTAGTTTGGTGTCCTTCCCCCGCACCTCCGGTGAGCATGGTTGGCTATGTACGGTGTGAAAGAAGTTCAACATACACACCATCATGGACACTCGCTAAACAACTTAACCCGCATGGTGCTGTATCGCCACCGTGTGGTCACATGGTACCACTGCAGTGCCTGGCGCGGTGACAGCAGCAGTGGCGCTGTGCGGCGTCTTCACGGCTTCATCGCAGCCAATCCGCTTGGGACTCACGCCAGGACGCCGCAGCAGCAGCAGCAGCGACTCACAACTGCGGGAACGCGCGGGGTGACGCCTGACAGCGGCAACTGCTGGAGTGCTGTGTTGGCCTGTACTGCACATGTCCACCACATCGCAGACGTAACCACGAATTGAACACTTGTGGTACTGCACTTGTCCACCAGAGGGCACACGTAACACGTCAAGCGCCGGTAAAAAACGAAATTCTACGGCCGATTTGCACCGCAATTCTTTATTTCTTCACGGATTTTCAAGTTAAAAACTACTGCACTGACATCCCAAGCTATCCCATACGTTTACACCGTTGAATATTTGGTGAACATCGGTGCTGAAATAGTGAAACGCACTGCATTCCCAAACAGTGTCCTTCAAATCGTCAACAATCACACCCATCATCGACTTCAATGCAAAATGCCGCCCCGGTTCCACAAGTCACACAATCGAGTGATGTATGCCCGTCGACTCTACTCGACAGAGTCACGCCATATACGATTCAACTAATCTCGCTGAGACGCGTGTAAAGACATATTTGAGGCATCTCACTTGCAACCCTAAGAAGTCCTAAGTCCAAAGCAGGAGTCTCAATTCCAAATCTTGGAGTTCCGATTCCTCATGCGGGAATGTGAATACCAGGGAAGTGGTTGTGGGGCTCCCGGGAATGAAATAGGGACTTACAAAATAATCCATATACCCTGTTAGCCTAGTTAGGGTTATGGTTAACGGTTAGGGTTCAATGAGAAGCGAATTCCTCCATTGAATTTAGTCTTACAATGCTGTATATAAAATAAAAAATGGGGAATTTAACATGTATATTTTTTCCGCGTGAAAAATCGACATAGCAGTCAAATGCACTAAACGCATGTGGAGGGGAAAAGCCACACGACCATGGGGAGAACAATCGAACTACAAACATACAGCAGGTGTGAGGGACGGGGCTGAACCTACGACCTCCTGTATACCGGGCAAGGTCGTTACATTCTTGCCACTGTGAATCCCTCTGTTTACGTTAGTCTTACGACGTGATGTATGAAACAAAACTTGTAAAATTAAACGTACTACGTGTTCTTAGGTTCTAAGAGTATGAATCCTTGCAGTCACGAAAGCTTCAAATCTAGAAGTACTACGTGTTTTTTTGCAAAAAAATAGCCACATTTTTAACGTGTAATTTTTCAATTAGTCATACTATGCTATATATAAAATTAAATTTGGGTGATTTTACAAATATATTTCTTCTAGCGAAAAAAATAGACACACATGAACCCAATTTAATTAGGGTAGGTTTAGCTTTAGGGGTTATGAAGGTGCAAGGTTGACCATTTTTCAATGCAATTTTCCACTGGAAAAAGTCTAATTGTTGCAAAACATTGCTAAAAAGCCCTTATTTTTGCTTGTCAATAACACTGCAACCAATAGACATGGAGAGCCAGTTGTTGCATTTCCTGCTTGCAGAATATGGAGGCTACAAATTGTCCAGGGGTTTGACGAAAAACATTTCGAAAGCATTTGCAATTTCTGCGTCCCAGAATTGTACGAAAAACATACTTACACATGGTCTGGAAGATCTATATATACTGCAACTGATGTTAACCGAGTCACCGCTTGTCTCAATAAAGCCCCCCGATTCAAAAACAGTTGCATTTGAGCCACTGAGTTGAATGGTTTTCCAAAAAGGGGGGCTCTGTGCTCAAAATTACATTCTCTTTCACAGGCTTTCATTGACAGATCAAAGATTGTTGGGCATTGACTACTGAACAATCTAAAGGTCCACAGAGTCAGTTTTAACATTTCCTGATTTCAAAATATGTCGGCTACAAATTGTCCCGAGGGATTTAAAAAACACTTCCATCGTGAAATGAGCCCCCAAAAAGCATTTGCAATTTATACATCCCCGAATTGTACTAAAAACAGAGGCAAACATCAGATAGCATGGGGGGGGGGCTTTTTTTTTTTTCAAAATCCCTTTCCTCAAATAACTGAAGTATAGCAACTGAAATTATCACAATCATTGTGGCATGCAAGCCAGATATTCAATTCAATCAAGGCCATAGGGTTTGAGGTGGCTATATGAGCATTACAGATTATGGTCAGGGCTATAGGTTCTACACAAGTCACATTTTCCCCTCGTGTGGACAAATGCACAACTACAGTACACAGTCGAGGGTCTTCAGCGGTTTCACTTAACTTGATTGCTGTGTCGTGGTCACATCTTGTACTCAACATTTAGTCTACTTCCTGTTGTCCAATCAATTCCAAATGTTGCACACGGACTCAGATCCGGTGACAATGCATGCCTCTTTCAAAATCGGCATCAATTAATACATTAATTCGCTACTTTAAAGCAATTTACATTTTGTATGGACGCCTTATTATTTATATATATTTGTGTAGGTCAAAAACTCCGCGGTCCCTAAACTCTCGAATCGCGTCGCCCAAAAAGCAGGCGCCACGTGCCTCAGGCGCGCACGCTCCGTGTCAACGAGTTACGGGCACCCTCGCTCCACGCAAACAAAAGTTTAACATTGAAGATTCATTTATAACATTTCGTCGTGAGAATTTTAATTTTATTATGTTTTATTTTTGTTATTTTATTATTTCCCTTCTACATTGCTTTACCGAAAGAACCAAGAAGATCAATTTATTAAAGTAAGCGTTGATGTGGGAGCAGGCGCCGCATCGTTGACATACTTCTCGAGCGTGAGTTAAACGAAGTTGTGAATAAAACCGTATTTTTTATACTTTTTTTAAGGAGTTTATTTAACTTCACTTGTGTTTGTCGTGGCCAAATCTTGTAATCAAAAGTAAGTCTACTTCCTGTTCTCCAATCAATTCCAAATGTTGTACAAGTACTCCGATCTGGAGACAATGCATGCCTGCTTTCAAGCAATGTTTGTGTGGACGGCTTATTAATTATATATTTGTGTAGTTCAAAAAACGCCGCGGTCCCTAAACTGTGGAATCGACTCGCACAAGAAGCCGGCGCCGCGTGCCTCAGGCCGCACACGCGCCGCGTGGTCGAGTTAGGGCCGCCATCGCTGCACACAAGCACAGAAGATGGACATTCAAGACGCAGTTATAAAGTCATCAAACAATTCAAGTCAGCGTTGATGTGGGAGCAGGCGCCGCATCATTGGCGTACTTCTCGACTGTGAGTTGAACTAAGTTGTGAATAAAAGCGTTGTTTAAAAAAACATTTTTAAGGAGTTTATTTTATATACAGTATATGTACGATATAGAGATGTTGGGGCTCTAGTTGCGAATGGCACTATTATATGATGGATTAACAAAAGCTATTTTTTTTTTGCACGAAGTAGTCGGGAAATGAATTTAAAGGAAAGAACGAAAGGCACCCACATCATGTGCCTTGCCTTTTGAGAAAAACAAAGATGCGTACTTTAATGAAAATAAGTGACGAGACCAAAAAAGAAATATTAATTGACATAATACATTGCTGCACCTTAATATGCTGCATTAATTATCCGTGCGATTGCTATGATGATGACAATATCTGACATCTTTGTATTTAATGTAGTTTAACATTTATTTTTTTAACAAACGGGGAAAAATACGTTTCAGAAACCGAGTCATGTTATTCGTTACACGATTTGCATGTATCGGCATTTTTGTTATTTCTAGTGGTATATTGTATAATCGCAGCTGCATTCACGTGTAACACGTTTGCTAAGAAAACAATGTTATATAGATAACTAGCTTTACTACCCGGGACTTGGATTCACCACGCCCGACCGCCTTTGTCTCCCCAGTGGCGATGTTTACTACACACCACACCAGTTCATCGTTTGAGGCTGAGTCTACCTAGGGGAGGCCCAGGACCGGTTCAAATAATCGTCATCGGTGGTGGCCGTGAGCGGGAATCGAACTCGGTTCGCCGGGTTCATAGCGCAGCGCACTATCCACTACACTACCGCTCCCCCCCAAAAGCACACGTCCGTAGGTACACAAACACGCGCTTGCTGCAGACACACACAACGTTCAGGGTGCGTGCGGCAGTAAACGACTGAAATAATAAAGCAGCAATGCTGCGCGAAGAACACCTGAGACCTGCAACACATTTGTATGGCACTGTGCCCGCGGAGGGTAGGAGGGAGGGTGCGTGACATGAGCAGGCACCCTGCGTGACGCTTCCACGTGTATTTTTAAAATAAATTTACACGGTGTACAGTCTGGAAAGTACCCACATGGCAAATTTCAAGTTTGTTGCATGTCCGGAAGTACGCTAAACATTTTGAACAGACACATAATCACAACTTTGCCTTTTATATATATGGAGATGAATGAAATGCAGATGGCGGTCTTCTCGCACGGCCAGCTCCATGTCGCCTTATCTCGATCACATCGAACCGAACCCCCAGCAAGGCCTTCTACTTAACGACGAGAGAAAATTCACGTGAAATGTCCTTTTCAATGAAGTCTTCCAGATGTAAAAGATATAAGCTTTTAATGAAGAAATACAATTATCTAATTCAAAACATAACACAAATCATCATGGGATCTCCTTTGCCAGTACCAAAATATGATAATAGGGTTTTCCCCTTTTTTCTGGCAACAAAACTGGTGTTAAGATTTCGATTTAAAGCTTTCGTAACTGCAGTCATGTAGAATGTAAAAAAAAATATATAACATAATAAAATAATTCTCACGACGTTTCGGCCACAACGCAAGCAGCCGTCCTCAGGTGGAGAACAGGTCCGTCGAGAAGACAGAGTCTGAATGACACACCCCAGGCTTGGAGCGTCTATTTAAGCTGGGATGGAGGGGGGAAGAGCGCCTTGACAAAATAATTTGCATATCAAGAGGAAATTAGCATATTTATGGGAAATGCAGATATGCGTTTAGTACTACTTGTGAAATGCGTATGAGGTTTGGCGGGGGGTTTAAAGTCATTATGCCCGTGCATTATGCAGGATTAGCATCAACGGGAGGGGATAGGGGTAGCATTAATAAAGGGAAGGAATGTTAATAGTATGTAGCTGCAGTAACTAAACAACCACGTAAACAACTAAAGTATAAACTACATACTATCATCAGTATACTAAATATACTCTCTAATAAGCTGAGCTACTAACAGTAACTAACAGTAAGTAATACATTACAATTCTATGTCGCAAAAAATATAATATGCTTCCAGCCAAACTTTTTTTCTCTTACATCACACGGGTCTACCCCATACTATATACTGCCATAGACAAACCCAACATTAAATTACATACTGTATTACTATACTGCAGCTACATACTATTAACATTCCCCTATTCCCTCCCTTTGATGCTGCTAATCCTGCATAATGCACGGACATAATATGACTTTAAACCCCCCGCCAAACCCCCTACGCTTTTCAAAAGTAGTACTAATCGCATATCTGCATTTTCCATAAATATGCAAAATTCCTTTTGATATGCAAATTATTTTGTAAAGGCGCTCTTCCCCCCTCCATCCCAGCTTAAATAGACGCTCCATTACCAGCTCGTTCATGTGGATTACCAGCTCGTTCATGAGGATTACCAGCTCGTGTTGTGGATTACCAGCTCGTTCACGTGGATTACCAGCTCGTTCATGAAGATTACCAGCTCGTGTTGTGGATTACCAGCTCGACCATGTGGATTACCAGCTCGACCATGTGGATTACCAGCTCGTGTTGTGGATTACCAGCTCGTGTTGTGGATTACCAGCTCGTTCATGTGGATTGCCAGCTCGTGTTGTGGATTACCAGCTCGTGTTGTGGATTACCAGCTTGACCATGTGGATTACCATCTCGTTCATGTGGATTTACAAGCTCGTTCATGAGGATTACCAGCTCGACCATGTGGATTACCAGCTCGTGTTGTGGATTACCAGCTCGTGTTGTGGATTACCCGCTTGTGTTGTCGATTACCAGCTCGACCATGTGGATTACCAGCTCGACCATGTGGATTACCAGCTCGACCATGTGGATTACCAGCTCGTTCATGTGGATTACCAGCTCGACCATGTGGATTACCAGCTCGTTCACGTGGATTACCAGCTCGTTCATGTGAATTACCAGCTCGTGTTGTGGATTACCAGCTCGTTCATGTGGATTACCAGCTCGTTCATGTGGATTACCAGCTCGTGTTGTGGATTACCAGCTCGTTCATGTGGATTACCAGCTCGACCATGTGGATTACCAGCTCGTTCACGTGGATTACCAGCTCGTTCATGTGGATTACCAGCTCGTGTTGTGGATTACCAGCTCGTGTTGTGGATTACCAGCTCGACCATGTGGATTACCAGCTCGACCATGTGGATTACCAGCTCGTCAAGGTGAGTTACGAGCTCATTCGGTGGAATGTTTTGTCAACACAAAGTTACGAGGCCTGTCTTGTTTTTATAGTTAGTAATAACTAGACTCGTAGACCGTCGCTTTTTTAAGCGAAACATTTAAGCAATTTTAAGCGCAAAATCCTCAGATTGTTTTTCATTGTAATGAGGCGAGGAGGAGGCTGTAACACATCCTCAACAGGGATGAAGTTTAACATCGTGCATCAACACGTGTTTAGATTGCAGCCTGCGTGGTGATTATCCGCAGCCTATGCGTAATTTAGGCGAGTCCATGCTCGTTGAATATTGATTTTTTTGCGAGGGTTTAAAAAAATATACTTCCCTACGATCGTTTTGTTCATTTTGTGTAATCTGACAGTGATTGTCAATCTTAACCCCCCCCACCAAAAAAAAAATCCCGAAATGTATTTCAGAATAAATGTTGTTAAGGTTCATTGTTGACAATTTGTCAATACAATTTCCCTTAGGAAAAGTCAAACCTGAAGCAAAATATTACTAAAAAGCCTTTATTTTGCTTGTCAATCACACTGCAACCAAGAGACAGCGTCAGTTTTTACATTTCCTGACTGCACCATTTGTAGGCTACAAATTGTCCGGAAGGTTTGATAAAAAAATATTTCCACCGTGAAGTTAGTGGCCAAAAGCATTTTCAATTTCTACATCCAAGAATTTTACTAATAACATAGGTAAGCATAGGATAGCACGAGGGGGGATTTATTTATATTCCAAAATCCCTTCAATAAAGTATAGCAACTGAATTATAACAATCATTGTGGCATGCAAGCCAGATATTCAATTAAATCAAAGCTATAGGGCTGAGGTGGTTATATGAGCAATACAGATTAGGGTCAGGGCTATACAAGTCACGTGTTGCCCTCTTGTGGACAAATGCACAACTACAGTAAATAGAGAAATGTTTGGATTATATCGCGTAAAGATAAATGTTGAACCCGCCACCACCCGACAGCCAATTATAAAGGTTTCTCACTTAAACAAAACATGGCATTTCGTTACGAGTGCAGCACACCGGTGTGTTGCTGTCAATGTTGTGGGTACTCTCCAACACACCCACACACATGGTGGCCACCACGAGGTGGCACTGCCCCTGTGTGGTGGCACTGCTGTTGTATCACGTAGTAGCCACACGGGGGCGCTGCAGTTGTATCACGTGGTGGCCACACAGGGGCGCTGAAATTGTATCACGTGGTGGCCACACGGGGGCGCTGAAGTTGTATCACGTGGTGGCCACACGGTGGCGCTGAAGTTGTATCACGTAGTGGCCACGGTGGCGCTGAAGTATCACGTGGTGGCCACACGGGGGCGCTGCAGTTGTATCACGTGGTTGCCACACAGGGGCGCTACAGTTGTATCACGTGGTGGCCACACGGTGGCGCTGGAGTTGTATCACGTAGTGGCCACACGGGGGCGCTGCAGTTGTATCACGTGGTGGCCACACGGGGGCGCTGGAGTTGTATCACGTGGTGGCCACACGGTGGCGCTGGAGTTGTATCACGTGGTGGCCACACGGTGGCGCTGGAGTTGTATCACGTGGTGGCCACACGGTGGCGCTGCAGTTGTATCACGTAGTGGCCATACGGGGGCGCTGGAGTTGTATCACGTGGTGGCCACACGGTGGCGCTGCAGTTGTATCACGTGGTGGCCACACGGGGGCGCTGCAGTTGTATCACGTGGTGGCCACACGGGGGCGCTGGAGTTGTATCACGTAGTGGCCACACGGGGGCGCTGCAGTTGTATCACGTGGTGGCCACACGGTGGCGCTGAAGTTGTATCACGTGGTGGCCACACGGTGGCGCTGCAGTTGTATCACGTGGTGGCCACATGGGGCGCTGCAGTTGTATCACGTGGTGGCCACATGGGGCGCTGCAGTTGTATCACGTGGTGGCCACACGGGGGCGCTGCAATTGTATCACGTGGTTGCCACACAGGGGCGCTACAGTTGTATCACGTGGTGGCCACACAGTGGTGCTGCAGTTGTATCACGTGGTGGCCACACAGTGGCGCTGGAGTTGTATCACGTGGTGGCCACACGGTGGCGCTGCAGTTGTATCACGTAGTGGCCATACGGGGGCGCTGGAGTTGTATCACGTGGTGGTCACACGGTGGCGCTGCAGTTGTATCACGTGGTGGCCACACGGGGGGCGCTGCAGTTGTATCACGTGTGGGCCACACGGAGGCGCTGGAGTTGTATCACGTGAGTGGCCACACAGGGGGCGCTGCAGTTGTATCAGGTAGTGGCCACATGGGGTCGCTGCAGTTTGTATCACGTAGTGGCCACACGGGGGCGCTGGAGGTTGTATCACGAGTGGCCACACGGGGGCGCTGGATTTGTATCACTGTGGTGGCCACACGGTGGGCGCTGGGCAGTTTGTATCACGTAGGTGGCCACAACGGGGGCGCTGGAGTTGTATCACGTAGGTCGCCACCTGGGCAGGGTCGCTGCAGTTGTATCACGTGGTGGCCCACACGGGGAGACGCTGCAGTTGGTATCATGTGGTGGCCAGCACGCGGGGGCGGGCGTCTGCAGTTTGTAGTCACGTGGTGGCCACACGGGGGCAGCGCTGACAGTATGTGTCACGTGGTCTGGACACACGCGGGGCGCTGCAGTGTATCACGTGGTGAGCCAACACGGGGGCGCTGCATTGTATCATGTAGTTGTCCCACACGGTGGCGCTGCAGTTGTATCACTTGGTGCCAACGGTGGGCGCTGCATTGTATCACGTGGTGGCCACACGGGGGCGCTGGAGTTTGTATCCGTTGTGGCCACACTTTGGCGCTGCAGTTGTATCACGTGGTTGCACACACGGGGCGCTACAGTTGTATCACGTGGTGGACAAACGGTGGCGCTGGAGTTGGATCACGTAGTAGCCACACGGTGGTGCTGAGTTGTTCAGTAGTGCCACAAGGTGGCGCTGGCAGTTGTATCCCACGTTGGTGGCCACACGGTGGTGCTGCAGTTGTATCACGTGGATGGGCCACACAGGGGGCGCTGCAGTTGTATCACTGTGGTGGCCACACGGTGGCGCTGCAGTTGTATCAACGTGGTGCCACACGGGGGCGCTGCAGTTGTATCACGTGGTGGCCACACGGTGGGCGCTGCAGTTGTATCACGTGGTGGCCACACGGGGGCGCTGCAGTTGTATCACGTGGTGGCCACACGGGGGCGCTTGGCAGGTTGTATCACGTGGTGGCCACACGGGGGCGCTGGCAGTTGTATCACGTGGTGGCCACACGTGGCGCTGCAGTTGTATCACGTGGTGGCCACCACGGTGGCGCTGCAAGTTGTATCACGGGGTGGCCACACGGGGCGCTGGAGTTGTATCACGTGGTGGCCACACGGGGGCGCTGCAGTTGTATCACGTGGTGGCCACACGGTGGCGCTGCAGTTGTATCACGTGGTGGCCACACGGGGGGCGCTGTCAGTTGTATCACGTAGGTGGCCACACGGGGGCGCTGCAGTTGTATCACGTGGTGGCCACACGGGGGCGCTGCAGTTGTATCACGTGGTGGCCACACGGTGGCGCTGCAGTTGTATCACGTGGTGGCCACACGGGGCGCTGGCAGTTGTATCACGTTGGTGGCCAACGGTGGCGCTGCAGTTGTATCACGTGGTGGCCACACGGGTGGGCTGCTGGCAGTTTATCACGTGTGTGGCCACACACGTGGCGCATAGCAGTTGTATCACGTGGTGCCACACGGTTGGCGCTGAGCAAGTTGTATCATCACGTGGTGGCAACACAGGGGGCGCTGCGGAGTTTGTATCACGTTGGTGGCCACCACGGGGGCGCTGAAGTTGTATCACGTGGTGGCCAACACGGGTGGGCGCTAGCGTTGTAGTCACGTGGGTTGGCCACACGGGGGCGCTGGCAGTTGTAGTCACGTGGTGGCCACACGGTGGCGCTAGCAGTTGTAGTCACGTGGTGGACACAACGGGGGCGCTGCAAGTTGTAATCACGTGGTGGCCACAACACGTGTTGGCGCTGGCAGTTGTATCACGTGGTGGCCACACGGGGCGCTGGCAGTTGTAATCACGTGTGGCCACACGGTGGCGCTGCGTTGTATCACGTAGTGGCCGACACGGTGGCCGCTGAAGTTGTATCACGTGGTGGCCACACGGGGCGCTGCAGTTGTATCACGTGGTGGCCACACGGTGGCGCTGCAGTTGTATCACGTGGTGGCCACACGGGGGCGCTGCAGGTGTATCACGTGGTGGCCACACGGTGGCGCTGCAGTTGTATCACGTGGTGGCCACACGGGGGCGCTGAGTTGTATCACGTGGTGGCCACACGGGGCGCTGCAGTTGTATCACGTGGTGGCAACACGGGGGCGCTGGAGTTGTATCACGTGTGGCCACACGGTGGCGCTGCAGTTGTATCACGTGGTGGCCACACGGTGGCGCTGCAGTTGTATCACGTGGTGGCCACACGGTGGCGCTGGCAGTTGTATCACGTGGTGGCCACACGGTGGCGCTGCAGTTGTATCACGTGGTGGCCACACGGGGCGCTGCAGTTGTATCACGTGGTGGCCACACGGTGGCGCTGCAGTTGTATCACGTGGTGGCCACACGGTGGCGCTGCAGTTGTATCACGTGGTGGCCACACGGGGGCGCTGCAGTTGTATCACGTGGTGGCCACACGGGGGCGCTGCAGTTGTATCACGTGGTGGCCACACGGGGGCGCTGCAGTTGTATCACGTGGTGGCCACACGGTGGCGCTGCAGTTGTATCACGTGGTGGCCACACGGGGGCGCTGCAGTTGTATACGTGGTGGCCACACGTGGCCGCTGCAGTTGTATCACGTGGTGGCCACACGGTGGCGCTGCAGTTGTATCACGTGGTGGCCACACGGGGGCGCTGAAGTTGTATCACGTGGTGGCCACACGGGGGCGCTGCAGTTGTATCACGTGGTGGCCACACGGTGGCGCTGCAGTTGTATCACGTGGTGGCCACACGGGGGCGCTGCAGTTGTATCACGTGGTGGCCACACGGGGGCGCTGCAGTTGTATCACGTGGTGGCCACACGGTGGCGCTGCAGTTGTATCACGTGGTGGCCACACGGGGGCGCTGCAGTTGTATCACGTAGTGGCCACACGGGGCGCTGCAGTTGTATCACGTGGTGGCCACACGGGGGCGCTGGCAGTTGTATCACGTGGTGGCCACACAGTGGGCGCTGCAGTTGTATCACGTTGTGGCCACACGGGGGCGCTGCAGTTGTATCACGTGGTGGCCACACGGTGGGCGCTGCAGTTGTATCACGTGGTGGCCACACGGTGGCGCTGCAGTTGTATCACGTGGTGGCCACACGGTGGCGCTGCAGTTGTATCACGTGGGTGCCACACGGGGGCGCTGAAGTTGTATCACGTGGTGGCCACACGGGGGCGCTGCAGTTGTATCACGTGGTGGCCACACGGGGGGCGCTGCAGTTTGTATCACGTGGTGGCCACACGGTGGCGCTGCAGTTGTATCACGTGGTGGCCACACGGGGGGCGCTGGAGTTGTATGCACGTGGTGGCCACACGGTGGCGCTGCAGTTGTATCACGTGGTGGCCACACGGGGGCGCTGGCAGTTGTAGTCACGTGGTGGCCACACGGTGGGCGCTGCAGTTGTATCAACGTGGTGGCCACACGTGGGCGCTAGCAGTTGTTATCCACGTGTTGGCCACACGGGGCGCTGAGGTTGTATCACGTGGTGGCCACACGGGGGCGCTGCAGTTGTATCACGTGGTGGCCACACGGTGGCGCTGCAGTTGTATCACGTGGTGGCCACACAGTGGCGCTGAAGTGTATCACGTGGTGGCCACACGGGGGCGCTGCAGTTGTATCACGTGGTGGCCACACGGGCGTGCGGTTGTCATCACGTTGTGGCCACACGGGAGCGCTGGAAGTTGTATCACGTGGTGGCCACACGGGGGCGCTGAAGTTGTATCACGTGGTGGCCACACGGGGGCGCTGCAGTTGTATCACGTGGTGGCCACACGGGGGCGCTGGCAGTTGTACATGTGGTGGCCACACGGGGGCGCTGAAGTTGTATCACGTGGTGGCCACACGGGTGCGCTGCAGTTGTATCACTGTGGTGGCCACACGGGGGCGCTGCAGTTGTATCACGTGGTGGCACACGGTGGCGCTGCAGTTGTATCCGTGGTGGCCACACGGTGGCGCTGCAGTTGTATCACGTGGTGGCCACACGGGGGCGCTGCAGTTGTATCACGTGGTGGCCACACGGGGCGCTGCAGTTGTATCACGTGGTGGCCACACGGTGGCGCTGCAGTTGTATCACGTGGTGGCCACACGGGGGCGCTGCAGTTGTATCACTTGGTGGCCACACGGGGGCGCTGCAGTTGTGATCACGTGGTGGCCACACGTGGCGCTGCAGTTGTATCACGTGGTGGCCACACGGTGGCGCTGCAGTTGTATCACGTAGTGGCCACACGGTGGCGCTGCAGTTGTATCACCTGGTTGGCCACACGGGGGCGCTGCAGTTGTATCCGTGGTGGCCACACGGGGGCGCTGCAGTTGTATCACGTGGTGGCCACACGGGGGCGCTGCAGTTGTATCACGAGTGGCCACACGGGGGCGCTGGCAGTTGTATCACGTGGTGGCCACACGGGGCGCTGAGTTGTATCACAGTGGTGGCCACACGGGGGCGCTGGCAGTTGTATCACGTGGTGGCCACACGGGGGCGCTGCAGTTGTATCACGTAGTGGCCACACGGGGCCTGCAGTTGTATCACGTGGTGCCACACGGGGGCGCTGCGTTGTATCACGTGGTGGCCACACGGTGGCGCTGCAGTTGTATCACGTGGTGGCCACACGGGGGCGCTGCAGTTGTATCACGTGGTGGCCACACGGTGGGCGCTGCAGGTTGTATCACGTGGTGGCCACACGGGGCGCTGCGTTGTATCACGTGGTGGCCACACGGGGGCTCTGCAGTTGTATCACGTGGTGGCACACGGGGCGCTGACAGTTGTATCACGTGGTGGCCACACGGGGGCGCTGCGTTGGTATTCACGTGGTGGCCACACAGTGGCGCGGCAGTTGTATCACGTGGTGGCCACACGGGGGCGCTGAAGTTGTATCACGTGATGGCCACACGGGGGCGCTGAAGTTGTATCACGTGGTGGCCACACGGTGGCGCTGCAGTTGTATCACGTGGTGGCCACACGGGGCGCTGCAGTTTGTATCACGTGGTGGCCACACGGGGCGCTGCAGTTGTATCACGTGGTGGCCACACGGTGGCGCTGCAGTTGTATCACTTCGTGGCCACACGAGGAGCGCTGGCAGTTGTATCACGTGGTGGCCACACGGGGGCGCTGCAGTTAGTATGTGGGTGGCCACACGGTGGCGCTGAAGTTGTATCACGTGGTGGTCCACGGAATCGGGGGGGGCGCTGCAGTTGTATCACGTGTGGGCCCACGGTGGCGCTGAAGTATCACGTGGTGGCCACACGGGGGCGCTGCAGTTGTATCACGTGGTGGCCACACGGTGGCGCTGCAGTTGTATCACGTGGTGGCCACACGGGGGCGCTGCAGTTGTATCACGTGGTGGCCACACGGGGGCGCTGCAGTTGTATCACGTGGTGGCCACACGGGGGCGCTGCAGTTGTATCACGTGGTGGCCACACGTGGCGCTGCAGTTGTATCCACGTGGTGGCCACACGAGGGGCGCTGGCAGTGTATCACGTGGTGGCCACAACGGGGCGCTGCAGTTGTATCACTTGGTGGCCACACGGGGGCTGCAGTTGTATCACGTGGTGGCCACACGGGGCGCTGCAGTTGTATCACGTGGTGGCCACACGGCGCTGCAGTTGTATCACGTGGTGGCCACACGGGGCGCTGCAGTTGTATCACGTGTGGCCACACGGTGGCGCTGCAGTTGTATCACGTGGTGGCCACACGGGGGCGCTGCAGTTGTATCACGTGGTGGCCACACGGTGGCGCTGCAGTTGTATCACGTGGTGGCCACACGGGGCGCTGCAGTTGTATCACGTGGTGGCCACACGGGGGCGCTGCAGTTGTATCACGTGTGGCCACACGGGGCGCTGCAGTTGTATCACGTGGTGGCCACACGGGGCGCTGCAGTTGTATCACGTGGTGGCCACACGGGGCGCTGCAGTTGTATCACGTGGTGGCCACACGGTGGCGCTGCAGTTGTATCACGTGGTGGCCACACGGGGCGCTGCAGTTGTATCACGTGGTGGCCACACGGGGCGCTGCAGTTGTATCACGTGGTGGCCACACGGGGCGCTGGAGTTGTATCACGTGGTGGCCACACGGGGCGCTGCAGTTGTATCACGTGGTGGCCACACGGTGGCGCTGCAGTTGTATCACGTGGTGGCCACACGGTGGCGCTGCAGTTGTATCACGTGGTGGCCACACGGTGGCGCTGCAGTTGTATCACGTGGTGGCCACACGGGGGCGCTGCAGTTGTATCACGTGGTGGCCACACGGGGCGCTGCAGTTGTATCACGTGGTGGCCACACGGGGCGCTGAAGTTGTATCACGTGGTGGCCACACGGGCGCTGCAGTTGTATCACGTGGTGGCCACACGGGGCGCTGCAGTTGTATCACGTGGTGGCCACACGGTCGCTGCAGTTGTATCACGTGGTGGCCACACGGGGCGCTGCAGTTGTATCACGTGGTGGCCACACGGGCGCTGCAGTTGTATCACGTGGTGGCCACACGGGGCGCTGCAGTTGTATCACGTGGTGGCCACACGGGGCGCTGCAGTTGTATCACGTGGTGGCCACACGGGGCGCTGCAGTTGTATCACGTGGTGGCCACACGGGGCGCTGCAGTTGTATCACGTGGTGGCCACACGGGGCGCTGCAGTTGTATCACGTGGTGGCCACACGGGGCGCTGCAGTTGTATCACGTGGTGGCCACACGGGGCGCTGCAGTTGTATCACGTGGTGGCCACACGGGGCGCTGAGTTGTATCACGTGGTGGCCACACGGGGCGCTGCAGTTGTATCACGTTGGCCACACGGGGCGCTGCAGTTGTATCACGTGGTGGCCACACGGGCGCTGCAGTTGTATCACGTGGTGGCCACACGGGGCGCTGCAGTTGTATCACGTGGTGGCCACACGGGGCGCTGCAGTTGTATCACGTGGTGGCCACACGGGGCGCTGCAGTTGTATCACGTGGTGGCCACACGGGGCGCTGCAGTTGTATCACGTGGTGGCCACACGGGGCGCTGCAGTTGTATCACGTGTGGCCACACGGGGCGCTGGTTGTATCACGTGGTGGCCACACGGGCGCTGCAGTTGTATCACGTGGTGGCCACACGGGCGCTGCAGTTGTATCACGTGGTGGCCACACGGGGCGCTGCAGTTGTATCACGTGTGGCCACACGGTGGCGCTGCAGTATCACGTGGTGGCCACACGGGGGCGCTGCAGTTGTATCACGTGGTGGCCACACGGTGGCGCTGCAGTTGTATCACGTGGTGGCCACACGGGGGCGCTGAGTTGTATCACGTGGTGGCCACACGGGGGCTGCAGTTGTATCACGTGGTGGCCACACGGGGCGCTGCAGTTGTATCACGTGGTGGCCACACGGCGCTGCAGTTGTATCACGTGGTGGCCACACGGGGCGCTGCAGTTGTATCACGTGGTGGCCACACGGGCGCTGCAGTTGTATCACGTGGTGGCCACACGTGGCGCTGCAGTTGTATCACGTGTGGCCACACGGTGGCGCTGCAGTTGTATCACGTGGTGGCCACACGGGGCTGCAGTTGTATCACGTGGTGGCCACACGTGGCGCTGCAGTTGTATCACGTGGTGGCCACACGGGCGCTGCAGTTGTATCACGTGGTGGCCACACGGGGCGCTGCAGTTGTATCACGTGGTGGCCACACGGGCGCTGGTTGTATCACGTGGTGGCCACACGGGGCGCTGCAGTTGTATCACGTGGTGGCCACACGGTGGCGCTGCAGTTGTATCACGTGGTGGCCACACGGGGGCGCTGCAGTTGTATCACGTGGTGGCCACACGGGCGCTGCAGTTGTATCACCTGGTGGCCACACGGTGGCGCTGCAGTTGTATCACGTGGTGGCCACACGGGGCGCTGCAGTTGTATCACGTGGTGGCCACACGGGGCGCTGCAGTTGTATCACGTGGTGGCCACACGGGGCGCTGCAGTTGTATCACGTGGTGGCCACACGGGGCGCTGCAGTTGTGTCACGTGGTGGACACACGGGGGCGCTGCAGTTGTATCACGTGGTGGCCACACGGGGCGCTGCAGTTGTATCACGTGGTGGCCACACGGGGCGCTGCAGTTGTATCACGTGGTGGCCACACGGTGGCGCTGCAGTTGTATCACGTGGTGGCCACACGGTGGCGCTGCAGTTGTATCACGTGGTGGCCACACGGGGGCGCTGCAGTTGTATCACGTGGTGGCCACACGGTGGCGCTGCAGTTGTATCACGTGGTGGCCACACGGGCGCTGCAGTTGTATCACGTGGTGGCCACACGGGGCGCTGCAGTTGTATCACGTGGTGGCCACACGGGGGCGCTGCAGTTGTATCACGTGGTGGCCACACGTGGCGCTGCAGTTGTATCACGTGGTGGCCACACGGGCGCTGCAGTTGTATCACGTGGTGGCCACACGGGGCGCTGCAGTTGTATCACGTGGTGGCCACACGGGGCGCTGCAGTTGTATCACGTGGTGGCCACACGGGGCGCTGCAGTTGTATCACGTGGTGGCCACACGGTGGCGCTGCAGTTGTATCACGTGGGCCACACGGGGCGCTGCAGTTGTATCACGTGGTGGCCACACGGGGCGCTGCAGTTGTATCACGTGGTGGCCACACGGGGGCTGCAGTTGTATCACGTGGTGGCCACACGGGGGCGCTGCAGTTGTATCACGTGTGGCCACACGGGCGCTGCAGTTGTATCACGTGGTGGCCACACGGGCGCTGCAGTTGTATCACGTGGTGGCCACACGGGGGCGCAGTTGTATCACGTGGTGGCCACACGGGGGCGCTGCAGTTGTATCACGTGGTGGCCACACGGGGCGCTGAGTATCACGTGGTGGCCACACGGGGCGCTGCAGTTGTATCACGTGGTGGCCACACGGTGGCGCTGCAGTTGTATCACGTGGTGGCCACACGGGGCGCTGCAGTTGTATCACGTGGTGGCCACACGGGCGCTGCAGTTGTATCACGTGTGCCACACGGGGCGCTGCAGTTGTATCACGTGTGGCCACACGGGCGCTGCAGTTGTATCACGTGGTGGCCACACGGGGCGCTGCAGTTGTATGTGGTGGCCACACGGTGGCGCTGAAGTTGTATCACGTGGTGGCCACACGGGGCGCTGCAGTTGTATCACGTGGTGGCCACACGGTGGCGCTGAGTTGTATCACGTGGTGGCCACACGGGGCGCTGCAGTTGTATCACGTGGTGGCCACACGGGGCGCTGCAGTTGTATCACGTGGTGGCCACACGGGGGCGCTGCAGTTGTATCACGTGGTGGCCACACGGGGGCTGCAGTTGTATCACGTGGTGGCCACACGGTGGCGCTGCAGTTGTATCACGTGGTGGGCCACACGTGGCGCTGCAGTTGTATCACGTGGTGGCCACACGGGGCGCTGCAGTTGTATCACGTGGTGGCCACACGGGCGCTGCAGTTGTATCACGTGGTGGCCACACGTGGCGCTGCAGTTGTATCACGTGTGGCCACACGGTGGCGCTGCAGTTGTATCACGTGTGGCCACACGGGGGCTGCAGTTGTATCACGTGGTGGCCACACGGTGGCGCTGCAGTTGTATCACGTGGTGGCCACACGGGGCGCTGCAGTTGTATCACGTGGTGGCCACACGGGGCGCTGCAGTTGTATCACGTGGTGGCCACACGGGGCGCTGCAGTTGTATCACGTGGTGGCCACACGGGGGCGCTGCAGTTGTATCACGTGGTGGCCACACGGGGCGCTGCAGTTGTATCACGTTGGCCACACGGGGCGCTGCAGTTGTATCACGTGGTGGCCACACGGGGCGCTGCAGTTGTATCACGTGGTGGCCACACGGGGCGCTGAGTTGTATCACGTGGTGGCCACACGGGGCGCTGCAGTTGTATCACGTGGTGGCCACACGGGGCGCTGCAGTTGTATCACGTGGTGCCACACGGGGCGCTGCAGTTGTATCACGTGGTGGCCACACGGGGCGCTGCAGTTGTATCACGTGGTGGCCACACGGGGGCGCTGCAGTTGTATCACGTGGTGGCCACACGGGGGCTGCAGTTGTATCACGTGGTGGCCACACGGTGGCGCTGCAGTTGTATCACGTGGTGGCCACACGGGCGCTGCAGTTGTATCACGTGGTGGCACACGGGGCGCTGAGTTGTATCACGTGTGGCCACACGGTGGCGCTGCAGTTGTATCACGTGGTGGCCACACGGGGCGCTGCAGTTGTATCACGTGGTGGCCACACGGGCGCTGCAGTTGTATCACGTGGTGGCCACACGGGGGCTGCAGTTGTATCACGTGGTGGCCACACGGGGCGCTGCAGTTGTATCACGTGGTGGCCACACGGGGCGCTAGTTGTATCACGTGGTGGCCACACGGGCGCTGAGTTGTATCACGTGTGGCCACACGGTGGCGCTGCAGTTGTATCACGTGGTGGCCACACGGGGGCGCTGCAGTTGTATCACGTGGTGGCCACACGGTGGGCTGCAGTTGTATCACGTGGTGGCCACACGTGGCGCTGCAGTTGTATCACGTGGTGGCCACACGGGGCGCTGCAGTTGTATCACGTGGTGGCCACACGGGGCGCTGAGTTGTATCACGTGGTGGCCACACGGGGCGCTGCAGTTGTATCACGTGGTGGCCACACGGGCGCTGCAGTTGTATCACGTGGTGGCCACACGGTGGCGCTGGAGTTGTATCACGTGAGCGCCACACGGGGGCGCTGCAGTTGTATCACGTGGTGGCCACACGGGGGCGCTGCAGTTGTATCACGTGGTGGCCACACGGGGGCGCTGCAGTTGTATCATGGTGGCCACACGGGGCGCTGCAGTTGTATCACGTGGTGGCCACACGGTGGCGCTGCAGTTGTATCACGTGTGGCCACACGGGGGCGCTGCAGTTGTATCACGTGGTGGCCACACGGGGCGCTGCAGTTGTATCATGTGGTGGCCACACGGGGGCGCTGGTTGTATCACGTGGTGGCCACACGGTGGCGCAGTTGTGTCACGTGGTGGCCACACGGGGGCGCTGCAATTGTATCACGTGGTGGCCACACGGGGGCGCTGGAGTTGTATCATGTAGTGGCCACACGGGGCGCTGCAGTTGTATCACGTGGTGGCCACACGGTGGCGCTGCAGTTGTATCACGTGGTGGCCACACGGGGCGCTGGTTGTATCACGTGGTGGCCACACGGGGCGCTGCAGTTGTATCACGTGGTGGCCACACGGGGCGCTGGAGTTGTATCACGTGGTGGCCACACGGGGCGCTGCAGTTGTATCACGTGGTGGCCACACGGTGGCGCTGCAGTTGTATCACGTGGTGGCCACACGGTGGCGCTGCAGTTGTGTCACGTGGTGGCCACACGGTGGCGCTGCAGTTGTATCACGTGGTGGCCACACGGGGCGCTGCAGTTGTATCACGTGGTGGCCACACGGGCGCTGCAGTTGTATCACGTGGTGGCCACACGGCGCTGCAGTTGTATCACGTTGGCCACACGGGCGCTGGTTGTATCACGTGGTGGCCACACGGGGGCGCTGCAGTTGTATCACGTGGTGGCCACACGGTGGCGCTGAGTTGTATCACGTGGTGGCCACACGGGGGCGCTGCAGTTGTATCACGTGGTGGCCACACGGGCGCTGAGTTATCACGTGGTGGCCACACGGGGGCGCTGCAGTTGTATCACGTGGTGGCCACACGGTGGCGCTGCAGTTGTATCACGTGGTGGCCACACGGGGCGCTGCAGTTGTATCACGTGGTGGCCACACGGGGCGCTGCAGTTGTATCACGTGGTGGCCACACGGGGGCGCTGAGTTGTATCACGTGGTGGCCACACGGTGGCGCTGCAGTTGTATCACGTGGTGGCCACACGTGGCGCTGCAGTTGTATCACGTAGTGGCCACACGGGGCGCTGCAGTTGTATCACGTGGTGGCCACACGGGGGCGCTGCTGTATCACGTGGTGGCCACACTGGCGCTGCAGTTGTATCACGTGTGGCCACACGTGGCGCTGCAGTTGTATCACGTGGTGGCCACACGGTGGCGCTGCAGTTGTATCACGTGGTGGACACGGGGGCGCTGCAGTTGTATCACGTGGTGGCCACACGGGGCGCTGCAGTTGTATCACGTGGTGGCCACACGGTGGCGCTACAGTTGTCACGTGTGGCCACACGGGGCGCTGCTGTTGTAACACGTGGTGGCCACACGGTGGCACTGCAGTTGTGTCACGTGGTGGCCACACGGGGGCGCTGCAGTTGTATCACCTGGTGACCACATGGGGGCGCTGGAGTTGTATCACGTGGTGGCCACATGGGGGCGCTGGAGTTGTATCACGTGGTGGCCACACGGGGTCGCTGCAGTTGTATCACGTGGTGGCCACACGGGGGCGCTGCAGTTGTATCACGTGTGGCACAATGGGGCGCTGGAGTTGTATCACGAGTGGCCACACGGGGCGCTGCA
>NC_083803.1:18489804-18561642 GCF_015708825.2 Lethenteron reissneri
CCCCCCTCATCCCCCTCGCCCCCCCCTCACCCCCCCTCCCCCCTCATCCCCCCCTCGCCCCCCCCCCTCATCCCCCCCCCCTCCCCCCCCTATCCCCCCTCGCCCCCCTCATCCCCCCCCTCGTCCCCCCCCCCCCTCGTCCCCCCCCTCATCCCCTCGTCCCCCCAGCCCCTCTACCGGTCTCACGCAGCCCCCACCCCGGGTCAATCTCACGCCACCCGCTGGTCGTTCACGATCTGCAAGAGGTGGGGTTGGAATTCCAAGCAAAGACGGAAACTTGAACGCCCATCGACTCTGACGGAGGCGGAATGGCAATGAATGATCGTGGCCATTCCGTGTTCTCTGTTCCCGGGTCTGTGGGGATTTAGGAGGTGCCGAATAGAAAGATGTTCCCGTGGGGCGTTCCAATCCCTTATAGTCGGTGGGAATTCCCTTCTCGCATTGGTTTCATTTGTCCCATTTGGAAGTCAAACTCCCACGGGGAGCCGATGCTATAAGTGGATGAGACTGAAGATGTACACTCCACCACCTACGTACTTTATTATAATTAGTAATTTAGCATGATTCGCGCAAACACAGAGTTATTAATAAATACATAAAACAATTAGGTTATGAACCTGGTGCATTGCCCCCTCCATCTCAGGGAGTCATGGCGGCCTCACTTGGACTCCAGAAACTCAATCCGATGCGCCTGGAGCATTAATTTCCTCCTTTTCCCTTCCCGCACGTTCTATTATGTAGGTGCCAAACCCACAACACCTATCACCAAAACAAGGCGCGCGAAGACAGCAATTAAAGGTGTCACGGGCAGTCTGACATTCCGATGTCGACTGGTCCAATGAAATTCTCGGTATTCATATAATTGCAATTATCATATTTTTTACTGGCAAATGAGGTTCCAATGGTGTAAATGCTTACCCCGAGCTCTCATACTCTGATGGTGCATTGTCTTTGAGTTGTGCGCCTTTTGGCGTCATCTGGTCCAACCCATGTGAGACTAGGCTCTAAGGAAAGCTGTCTCGGGTGTGGACCAATCAACTTCAAGCAAGAACAGTGCATATATTTTCAGAGTTGTGTTTTTTGTTTGCATTATGGCTGCAGGTATTGTGGTTTATGCAAACATGACTCCTTGTAAAAAAAAGGTGTCAGTTTTGTTGCCAGATGGAAGGGTAAAAAAACAATTATCAGCGATGTAACCGTTACCTTGTTTACATTATGGAGCGGGCGGGGGCTATAACACAAACTCACGGAGGGCACGACATGGCCAATTTTAAACAAACTTTACACAAAGGTTAACGGCTCCACAAAGTAACCGTACCACCTGGTTTTATCCACCGTGTATTCTGCTCTGGTTCTCACCCCGCACTCCACTTGAAGAAATGGTGTCCTGATAATCACTAACTTGAACTAATTTTCACTTTTTTTTCCAGCCGTCTCCAACTTGTTCCAGAGTTTGTATATACAAGGTGCAAATAAAAAGTAACAGACGTCCGCAGATGAGTGTGTCTGAACAGTCATTAGAACACGTGGAAGGTCGTTTTTAAAATTATTATATTTCGCCCAGATAATCCCTCGAGATGACACATTTCGTTTGCATGGACGTCCACAGTCATTCCCATTTACCACAGCCGCAACCTTGCTGGCCCATAGGCTAATGATCTGCTTCAGAAACTCTTCAGTATCAATGTTATTGACGGAAGGCCATCAACAAGTTGACCTTCTTGTCTGGCGCAACATCGATCATCGATAGGGTTTTAAAATCCACAACGTGCCAAGGCTGTGTTATTGTGTTGCAAAGAACAATTTCTACCAACATGATGTTTGGCAAGTTGCTTTGGCAATGACACTGGCCATTTAAAGAGTCGTCATTAGCGTTCCCCCTGGTGGAATACCTAAGAACTGGAAATTCGCAGATATAAATGTTAATTACAGTTAGGGTGAATTATGTCATAACAGTTTGAGCGGCCCTTTCTCTCATTACAGAAGCGGGTTTCGCTGAGGGCGGCTAATGAAGTGCTCACGCGACGTTCTGGCACAAAGTGTTGCACTGCTTGACGGCAAGAGACTGCAATGGGACATCCGCCCCGTGACATTGCACGAAAAGCACAATCCAAACATAGTTGGGTAATAAGTATAACCCGTAAAAACAAAGTTTTTCACTATAAATCCTTTATTTGCGTGGCAGCGAACTTAATATAAAGGATTTAAAAATATATTCGCCTGTGGAGGACGCGGGGATCGATCCCGCGACCTTTGGCATGGGAAGCAAGGGCGCTACCAACTGCGCTACTCCGCCACGGCCTGTGGAGGGGTTACGCTCTGGGCTCCTATACTGTGACGTTCAGCCAAAGCGATGAATGAGTTCTATTTGAATATGTGTAAAATAAATTTTTTGCCTAAAAAGTGTAAAATTTTGGGAATTTTTTTTCACGAACATTAATTGTCTGGCACAACGAGTCTGTGTGGAAAATGTCAGCTCGATTGGATCACGGGAAGTGGGTTAAAAACGACCGAAAGATTTGCACGGTCGTAAGCAAGCAAGCACGCAAGCAAGCAAGCAAGCACGCAAGCAAGCACGCGAACTTAATATAAAGGATTTAAAAATGATACAACTACTGAAACTGTGTTTTGCTTCAACTTCCCAGTAAGTATGGAACCGCTGGGCCCCACGTCTGATGAAAATAACTGTTACGAAAAGTAAAAAAATATATATGAATATTTTTTTCCACTGATCTGTGTTATAAATGTAATTTCTGTACGATTCCAATCGTTTTTATAGTTAAAATCGCCAAATTTGCGGAGCTAGGCTGCAAATACAGGAAGAGACGAGAGGTGAGGCAGCGACGAGCTCAGCCTCCCCTCTGATTGCGCAACTCCTCAGTAACTGGATGGAGCGTGGGCAATAAGCGCGTGCCTGTTACTATCTCAGTATGTCACCAATGTAATGTTTGTAGACCCCTTCGTTTAATGTCCTCGCCTTCCATACTTCAGGTACCTTATTTCACGTACGTGTATAAAGATATTTAGGCTCGCTGGTCTCGTCATGAAACTGCAATGAAAAACCATCAGGGGAGGCAGCTATCACATCTGCCTCACTGAGGGAGGGGGAAGTGTCTAACACGCCTCCCTCCGTGAGGCCACGCCCCCCTCAGCGCACGTCACTGGTGTCACCAGTTGGTCGACCTCTGGGGTGGCAGCAGAAACAAACAATCCTGGCAACAACAAAACAAGGTCATCTTCAGAGAGCCAGACGAGCCGATCCATCGACACCTTGGTTCGTCTAAGGGGCCGTCCATAAATGACGTCACGCGATTTTAGACGATTTTTGACCCCTCCCCCCTCGTCACACCGCGTCACAAAAAGTCAGACCCCCCCCTCAAATATGACGTCACAAAGCTCTGCCCCCCCCCCCCCTCCCAAAAAAAGAAACATGCTTCAAATCGCTTTAAACTATTGTCATTGTAGTGCGTACTTAATGTCCCGCTGCACTCTGATGTTGTAGGAGAAAACATTTATATATATTAAAAAAAAGTAGATTTAATTAAGTAGAACGTGTTGTCTATATTGATTTAAAGTTGCGCATTTTGATGTGAGGTCACATTTCTCACCCCCCTCCCGTCACAAATGTCTGACCACCCCCCCCCCCTTATAGGTGCGTGACGTCATTTATGGACGGCCCCTAAGGCCAGCTCAACGTTGACGGCCTATCCCGAGCCAAGACAGACGTCCTCGCAAAGATCCTCCTGCCTCTGAACAAACATTCGAGTGGATAACGAATTAAAAAAATGACATATTTTAATACTCTTAGATTTTTTTCGGTAAAGTCACGTAGGATAAAAATAATAGAAATAAGAATAGAAATAAAATAGTTGTTATATTACTTTATTTATATTATAATAATATTTTATTATATTATTGTATTTATTTGTAAAAAAATTATTTATTTATTTTTGCCTACGTGACTTTACCAAAAAAACCTATGAGTATTAGAATCTTTGCAGTCACGAAAGCTTCAAATCCAGACATCTTTTAACCGGCTGTTTCGAATCCGCACGAAATAAGATCGCAACCGTGCGCCAGAGGGCGCCTAAACGCCGCATATCGTCAACAAGAACGGCAGGAAATGATGACAGGGCGACGGGGAATTTGTGATTGATTGATTGATCTTCTACTCATTTGCCGATTTGAATGCCGAGCCATCGTTAAGCGTTCGCGCTAACGCCTGGCGCATTCGTGAATGAGATTGCTGTGAAGATGACACTTTGTTGTTCAGCCAAGTATGAAACACACACATGTGAGGTGGTTCAGAGTATCTCAATTTGTCATTCTCCTTTATTGCTACGATACTGTGTTTGTAAAACACGTCCCTTTTAAATAGCCTTGTAATAGTGGATATCCTCATGTGACTCCTGTTCTAATTTGTACCGTGCTACTTTACTCATCTTCATAAATGATTATTACTCTTTGGGTCTTTCGGTAAAGTCACGTAGGTAGAAAAATAATAGATCACGACGTTTCGGACGCAACACATGCGTCCGTCATCAGGCGAAACATGGTGAGAAAGCTGCTACAAGCAAGGAGTTATGTAAGTAAATGTAAGGCTAGCAATATATTATACCAAACGCCTTGGTTTGTGAGAGCTTTATATCACTGCGTAACTTCCACTGAAACACATTCCTGCGCAGGGAGCTGGTAGGAACGTTGGGTTGCTCGGTCAATGGCCTGCAGGGTCAACGGCAGCGTGGTGTATTCCGCAAATATGCCCGACTGTGAGGGCGGGCACAAGCCGGCGTGAGTAGGTTAAACGTTGAGTTTTATAAGGGCACCACGGGGTGACCAGCCCCTCCCCACCCCAGCCCCACCCCTCCCACCCCCCCACCCAGCCCCACCCTCCCCCCACCCAGCCCCTCCCCACCCCCTGCCCCACCCTCCCCACCCCAGCCTCTCCCCACCCTCCCCTCCCCACCCAGCCCCTCCCTCCACACCCAGCCCCTCCCCACCCAGCCCCTCCCCACCCAGCCCCACCCAGCCCCTCCCTGCACGACGGACGGACACAATAATCCCCTGTGGGCTGGTGTAACCAGGAGGTTCCTACCAGTATAACATGCGCGTCAATATGTAGTCTTCAATAGCCGCACACAAGTCGTACGGTATTTTATTGAAATTGGCTCATCGCGAGAATGTATGTGTTTAATTGGTAGATAAATGTGTTCTAAAACCAGCTTCCGACTGTGGCTGGCTGGCCTCTCAATCCTGTTCTCGATTATCGTTGTGAACGATTCACATCATGAGCTCAGATGGCGAACGGATCCGTATTTCTCCAAATCATTTTTGCCTTCCGTCAGAATACTGCACAGTATACGAACAAAGCATGCATCGGTCCACGATTGAGGCACTCCATGTCTGTGTAAATGTCTCGAAAATAAGTCCGCTAATTTTGTTCCAACAGCTGCTTCCGCTACTTTGATAATGTCAACAGTTATTTGATCCGTCCAGACAGCGTGTTCTCGTGTTTCGCACACCATGAAAAGCTGTGGTCGCTTCTTTAAGTGGAACATCTGAGCATTGTCGTGATAAAATGTAGTCGTATTCTTATTTTGCATCGCAGGATGGAAAAGCAACAGTTCATATTTGTTTGCTGGGATATATGAATGGTTGCACTCGTTGGTATGCGGGTAGGAAGATGCTACTGTGTTGAATATTTAGATCTGCATCGAATGCTTCCGTTAATTTAATATTTGTCTATAGCGTATTTCGGTTCCATTATGGTACGGGTTACTATTTGTGAATTCTAAATCGTCAACCTCCTCTTTGCTGCTCTTATGGTCTCATGACTTGTTATGACGACACAATCCATTGTTTTTTGTCTTCGTTAATTTCCTGTCTTGTTATCATGATGGTTTCATATCGTTTTGTGTATTCTATCTTTTGTTTGACTTTCCATCGTTTTGAATATCTGCATGTTATCCAACACGCTTGTTGTGCCTGAAGGTAACTTGTTCTCTATTTATCGATGTGTTTTACTTTGCCCCCCGCTCTCAGTAAACTCTAATTTACCGTATTCTTAGGTGTTTTCGGTAAAGTCACGTAGGTAAAACATCAAAATTAATAAAAATAATAAAAATAATCAAATAAAATATGTTATTTTATTATTTTTATTAATTTTGATGTTTTACCTACGTGACTTTACCGAAAACACCTAAGAATATGATTCCTTGCAGTCACGAAAGCTTCAAGTCTAGAATCTAATTTACCGCTTAACACGTAGGATTCCACGGCCGATATCATCCATAATACAAGTATTTTTTTAGTTAGATCGCGTAAATATATAAATGTGTCGTTTAAACCCTCCACCATCCAACACAGCCAATCTGTAAGGTTTGTCACGTAAACAGAACATGCCAAATCGTTACTAATACAGCACATCGGTGTGTTGGAGAGTAAATCCACAACATTTACAATCTGAGTACGACGTTTCGCCAGCAATTACATTGGCCGTGTTAGCAATTTCAATACAGTATTAAAGTGGTGACGTTTCATATTTCGCTTCTCAATTAATTTTAAATCCATAGCTGAAGTTACTGTAGTCTAAATTTTCCTACCTCTTGAACTAGGGTTGTATTGGATGTTGGCTTGTTTTGACATGTGAATAGCGTTTTCCTTTCTTTGGCAACGTTGAGGTGTTAAGTTGCACCTCCCCACCGCCGACACATCCTGTCTTAGATTTTCCGAGGGCAGATACTTCTATTGCAATCTGGCTTTCATTTCTAATGTCATTTCTAATTTGGGCTCAACCATGTCCAAATCCTGTACTCTTCTTTGAAAGAGACATTCATATTCATCTCCCCGCTGGCTGAAAAGTACAGTAGACTCTTTAATCTCTCATTCCTTACTTCGAAACCAAATGCACCAATCGTCTTTTCATCTCTACTATTTTAACCTCCCTTTACATTAAAGTTGTATATTATGATTCTGGAGTGTGTTTTACCCCCCATTAGCAGTTGGTTGATTTATTCATACATTTGGCATACTTCATCATTAGACCTCCTTTGCCAGTACCAAAATATAATAATAGGGTTTTTCCCCTTTTTTCCCATATCCATGGCTTGTTGTTGCGCGTGGTAGTTCGACACGTTTGATGTTAGATGGGCAGGATATGTCACGCTGTGGGTTGATGGCCCATAGACTAGACTCGTAATTGAGTGGCAGCCACGGACGAGACGACGATCAATGTGGAGACAGAGTGACGAGATCAGCTCACGTGTGGTGGGGGCAGGATGGATTGTGGCATCACGCGACTGAGGACAACTTCGAGAGGCTTACAGCAAAAGTAGATAGATTTGAAGTTTTCGTGACTGCAAGGATCCATACGCTTTGGTTCTTTCGGTAAAGTCACGTAGGTATAAAATAAAGCAAAATTTATAAACTATATATTTCTGGGTAATATAAAATAAAACAAATATTTGTTTTATTTTATACCTACGTGACTTTACCGAAAGAACCAAAGAGTATGAAAAGTAGATAGATGATAGTTGACGACAATGAAACATTTGGATACATACGTGCAGGCATAACTGATACGAGTTAACATCACTTATACTCCGATGTTTTGTAGCATTTTTACAAAATGTGAATTTTTTTAAACATGAAGGACGTGTACTTGCTGAAAGGTAATGCTACATTGTATGTGATATACAGTATTCCACGCGTAAGATACTCCTGTACAGAAGCTAAATGTAATTTCATTCGGCTTACCGCAGGAAAATAAAATATTTTGGTCCATCAATCTATGGGATTTTCATACCAATATTACCCAACAGCACTTGTTTAAACAAGAACATTCTAGACAGTATTGCTCATGCCAATAACATCTGACACTTAAGAAGCCTGACTCAAATTGGTTCAGAGGTTGCTTGCTTTAACAAATAATACCGGGTAATATTTGTCTGGGAATCTCATAGGCTTACAGAATAAAATATATTTGTACGTGGAGGGATGACGCTCCATAAATGCATAGAGTTTTTGTTCAGTGAAACAACAATTGTGAATACTATAGTTGAAGTGAAACTATAGTAGCTTTACACGTGTGTAGCGTTTTACCCAACTTTATCATTGTTCTGTAAATTTCACCAATTTGCATTGTTTTTTTTTTCAGATGGCCCAATATACCTGCTGTTACCCCTCTCCTGGTCTTGCGATGTTGAGACTTGATACTCGGTGAGGATTTCCTAGATTTAAAAAAATCACGTTAAATTACATTTTATAAGTCCCAGGTCCCTTCTAAGCACCCTCGATGTACATATCCCCTCCAGTTCCTACAACATATTAACATGGGTCCACATGTATCTCTTTCTCTCTATGTGCCATGTACCTTTTAAACGACATCAGCGATCATAGCCTTCCTTCCATTGAGCTCTGTCCATGATATTTACTCAAGAACTTTGCATCAGAGGCTCCCGTGTTTCATCCATTTATTCAACTTGCTTATGTAACTTTATTTTCTGTCTTCTCCCGGCTTCTTGTACATATCATTTCCAAGTCGAAACATCATATTCAGTCTCTTGTTTTCTCATTATGTGTCCAATAAATCTAACTTTGTCTTTCTTTAATCATTCGTGTTTATATTCTTGTGTGCCCTGCTGTTTCCGAAATTCATTCATGTCACTCATTTTGTCTGTCCGTGAAATGTTTTACATCCTTCTTAAAAACTCATTATTATTTGTTGTTTCTAGTTTGCTCCTTTGTAATTGTAGCAATTGTAAAAAAATGTGTCAACATTGAAAACAAACGTTTGGATTCTTCTTCAACGCACACCGCCTGACATCATTGTCACTGGCATTGTTCCCGCAAAGATAATCACTCGCCAATTACCGGCTGCACCAAAGCCTGCGCTTATTAAATTACATCATTCATAGATTACGTCAGTCATCTTTAGCGCAATCGCCAACGTGTTTTGATTGCCCTGGTGGCAGAGCTGACCATGAGGTCATGGGGTTGTATCACCGTCTCGCTGGCGAAATATTAATATCCATGTATAAATAAGTTCGTCAAATTTGTTGATGTGTGTAACTCTGTACCCGTTACAGAAATGAACGATGCTGTAGTCTCATTGGAACTGAATGACTGTCGGCAGCTTCGATGACAATGAAATTAGATACGTAGATACTTTAGATCTCAGAAAATAAAAAAATAAGTAAAGGGGTGGATGAAAGCAGGTTAGAGCACTTTTAGGAAAATGAAAATTTTATCATAAGAAGCAACATTACAACGTGTCTAAAGAAAACAATTTAATCAATGTGTTCCACCTGCTATAGCATACGGATCAAGAACATGGACACCGATGAAGAAGTTCGAACAAAAGCAAACATTTGCTACCATGAGCATGGGGCCTTGTATATGCTTGTGATTTATACAGAGGGATGGAAAGAGGAACACGTGGGTTGGAAAATATAGACAGGTTAGAGACATTATTTTGACTATTAAGCAGAGCACTGTCAGTGGCATTGGGCAGGAAACTTCGCTCGAAGGGATGATGATCGGTGGGTGAGTATTTGCACATGGGTGGCAGCCAAAGAAAATGCCCCAACCGGGAGTTCCACCACCACGCAAACGGAGCGACAAGATTGTTTATAGTGCAGGTGCTGGGCGAATAGTCGCATCGTGGGACCATCAGTGATGCCGATGGCTTGGTGAGGCTTTCATCCAGCAGTTCATTGATCATGGCTGATGATTATGATGCCCTTATCCCTGGTAAAATGCATGAGCACGGACACGCCAACTGACCACGTGTTGATAACATTGCTTTATATTTCGATTTAAAGCTTTCGTGACTGCAGAGATTCATCTTCTTGGTTCTTTCGGTAAAGTCACGTAGAAGGGAAATAATAAAATAATAAAACATAATAAAATAATTCTCACGACGTTTCGGCCACAACGCAACCAGCCGTCCTCAGGTGAAGAACAGGTCTGTCGGACTTCAGACGCTGTCTTTCCGACAGACCTGGTCTTCACCTGAGGACGGCTGCTTGCGTTGTGGCCGAAACGTCGTGAAAATAATTTTATTATGTTTTATTTTAATGATTTTATTATTTCCCTTCTACGTGACTTTACCGAAAGAACCAAGAAGAACATTGCTTTATAACAATAAGATGCATAAGTTCTGGCATTTGAGGCAATTAACCTTGTTTTTGAGTTTAGAGGGCAAGGGGAATGACTGACTTTGAGTTGGAGGTACGACTTCACGTGTTGGGTCCCTGAGAAAACTGGGATACTGCAATTACAACAAGGCTTACAAATCAATGGCTTTCAATTTGTATACAAACGTTTTGATATCAAATCTCATAAACACAACCTCAGTTACAGTAAAAGTGAAATTATATCTGCCAGGTGAAAATAATGTGAAAGATAACAGGTCTGTCGGGAAGACAGCGTCTGAATTCCCGACAGACCCGTTCTTCACCTGAGGACGACTGCTTGCGTTGTGGCCGAAACGTCGTGAGAATTATTTTATTATGTTTTATTTTTATTATTTTATTATTTCCCTTCTACGTGACTTTACTAGAGATACGTGTGTGGATCACTCTTCAACACGCCCGTGTGCGGAAGCAGTAATACATCGGCATGTTTGTTCATCACGTGACTACTCTATGAATTGCCTGTGTTGGGTGGAGGAGAGATTACGACGCACATTTCACTTACACCACCTGATAAAAAAAAACAATTATGAATCAGACAGGGAATGATTTGCCCTCCTTGGGATGCAATACAATTGCAACTACTCCAGAGTTATTATCATATGATATATGATGAGGGCATCACGGTGGCGAGATGTGAACTCCCTCCCTGATATGCAGGAGGTCGTGGGTTTAATCCTGATCCTGACGCCTGTATATTTGAAGGTTGCGTGTTATCCCCGTGCTCGTGTTGATTTTTCTCCGGGTCCTCCGGTTTTCCCCTCCACATTTAGAAACACGTGTTTAGAGTATTTGGCTGCTATACATTGCCACGTGATAAGCCACTTCTTTGAGCTATCGTTTGTGGCCAGGTCGCTTCTGAAAAATATCTATATATTGCTTAGTGGGCCTTACCTGTGGAAATAAAATAAATAAATAACCTTTACCCATCGGTGCGTGGTGAGAAATGAATTTGCAGGGCTGCACTTTAACACCTGCCTCACAGCGTCACGCAGATCAGCAAACACTGATTCGTGCACACGCGCTTTGATGCACAGTATCGTGGGCTTACGACTGTATGCATCGAAATGACTCCACAAGTATTACACAGAACATGGCCCCAAAATAAAATACGTCAACACAGCCCTATACATACATACAAATAAACAAGCAAAGCGGCATCCACACTCGTGGCTAATCCGCAGGGAGTTTTATTTGCAGAGATAATGGAACATGGGCTTACAATTATAGGTTAGATGGGCTAGCATTGTGGTAATGCCACCAGAATTAGGCAGTGTCTTGAATGACACGAACTAAGTTTAAATGGGTTACCGGCCCGGAGCGGGACCGGGTGACCTGTGGGTCCCCCAGTATATTTGTGGACGCGAGTGTTTGGGGCCCCCCTGTATGCATGTTGCGTGGCAGGGTTCGGTAATAATAACCGAAGCATGTGCTGTATGCACAATCTTGTGAGAACGCCCATCGGATGTGTAAATTCCATCGTCATCATTTGCGCAAAAATCATTAACAGCATTATTATGAGGTCATGCATATTCATCATCAGCAGCACCATCGGGGTGTCATGTAGAGTAGAGTGTTTGCGTCCGTGTGATTAGAGCAATGACGATTTTCATCATAACGGAGGTTTACCATCATAGTGTCATCATTAGCTCTGGACTATTTGCTTAAAGAAGTAGTTACTCTATAGATTATCGTTTCAATCACTCGACTACCCAGTAAACATGCAACGTTCTGCCAACGTTGCCATGTGGTTGAAACCATTGGACCAACGTTGGCTCAGTGTTGGCCCAACGTTTCATGTTTTCTGGGAAATCAGATAACCAGAAAAATTGGATAACACGAAAAAAAAGGTGTTACCTATTTTCTCACGTGTGCCGCTGAACGGGAGGTGATGGGCGGGTCTTGGTAATATCATTGCCATCATCAGCCGCGTCACACTGGGCGTGGCTTGTAGCAGGGTTTCCCACCTTCGCGAGGCAGGACATTTAAGGGGGCCCACCTTTTTTGAATGGGTCTAAATTATAGACCAGAATAACGAAGTCTTTGATTACAATTTGTAGAAGATTAATTGACGTAATCGATTAATCGTCCCAGATATACTTATCTCTATGCCAGTGGATGGGTGTCCCCATCATCGTTATCATCATGTCACAATTGTGTAAAGATCTCGAATTTTTGTTACAAAATAAATTCATACGTGATGCGAAACATCACGATGTAATACATTGTAATTATAGTCTTGCATTTAACCAATTTGGATTAGATTGTGGGCAGCAGAGGGCAGTGCAATATCTACCGTTGTATTGTACTCTGCTCCCACATCTATAAACCCTGCCTTTACCAGGCAACACTGACCAGCATAGAGACGTACGGCCAAATAACCTCCATGACCCACACGTAATGGGGAAGGCCCTCATCCAGTAGTGGATTGACAAAAGGGCTACACATGTAAATAATTAACCATTATCATTAGTTGATCACCAATTATTTTCACGCCATATTAGTCACCACCACCATCATCATCATTCTTGCCACACAAGTGAGCTCAGTAGCTCATAAAACTTCATCCCAATAGCAAGCCACATCTTTCAGTTCATTTCTCTTTCTGCTTCTTCCCTCGCACTGCTCGACTTTGGAACTGCCTTCCATCGTCTCTTTTCCCACGTTCCTATCACCTTGCTACCTTCCAAAAACATATTCACTCTAATCTATTACACCTTCTATCGTCCTGTTTGCCTGCAATTTGGGCCTTTGGGCATGTGCTCAGCAACTGGAACTAAAGCCAACCAAAAAGTTCCGACAAGCACTACCGATGGCATCGCGGATCGCCTCCGCTGCGGTGAAGGCAGAGCAGAGAGCACTGTCTCCTTCAATAAACAGCGTTACTCTCTCGCCTCTCGCCAAGGCTTCCCAAACTAGAGCCGAGCACGAGGCTATATATGGAGCAGGGCGGCTCACAGCAGGGCGCAGCTGAGAGGGCATCATCCAGGCCACTCGCATCGGCCTGGCCGCTCATAGAGGGGGCCGGGTGGGCTCCGTGCCAGCAGTCCAGTAAGTCATTAAATATAGGCAGAGTCAAAATAATATACAAGCTCTAGTTTGGAATTAAATGTCATCGTTTTGCAAAGGGTCACACATGCCAAGCGTAATGAAGCGATAACTACATCGGTTAATATCAGAAGACTTCATCATTAAATTCAGTGGACAAAAAAGGCACAGTGTATAAGGTTCATGGACATAATTCGACATTATATCAATTTCCAATAATTTTTACTGCATTTTCTCTCACTTGGTGCCTTTTTTGAGGCCGGCATTCGTGTTCAATAGACGCACAGTACATTTAGTATGGATAATAAAATTCATGGTGCTTGGAATGAATATAAAATATCAGATTACGCGAGAATTAAACGCGTTATTGCTTTTGTTGTTATGTGACATTGTTTTCTTCCGCACTTTAATTCAAGCCTTCACAGTTTCTCGACACGTTTGCCGTGTGGTGATATTTCATGTTTGTTATTTCATTTGCAAGATCCCCCACGGACCTGGCCATGCCTACCTCTCCCCACTAATCTCACTCTGCTCCAACTCAAGTGCTCTCTACTGTCGAAGCCCCCAGTTATTCTCATCTCGGTGGGAGATTACTCTTTATCTTAGCCGTAGTTTGTAAATATCATCTACAGGCCACCTGTGCTCTTGACTCCCTGTACCTATTGATGTCCAGGCTCGAGACTTTCTGTTTTCCTCTGCCCAGGACTGTCTCATATCTTAAATAAAATATATATCCACAATACACATACGATGCCTTCCTGTTCCCCATTATGAACTCGTCCCACTCTCTACGTGACTTTACCGAAAAAAACAAAGAGTATCGTCCCACTCTCCAATGTGTTTTCGGATTGCATTGCACGTGCTGTTCGGAATGACATCTGACGTTTTCGTCCACGTACGAAACCAGCACGTGGATATCTTTGCACGTGCAGCGAAACGTCGGACATCGTGCTGAACAATGTACAGCATGACTCGAAATTACATTGGAGCGCTACGCAGTAGCAGAACCGCAAATATATACAGTATGCAGTAATGCGTCTGGCTGCGTTGTCAAACTTCTTGAGATGCAGTTGCATGTAAATGATGTGAATTAATCTGTTCGTGTTGTATTGTTGCTTAGATAATAATACTTATCTTTATTTATCCAGAAAAGGCTCGCAGGGTCTCAAGACTTTTTTCACGAGGGTCGTGCATAAGAATGTTTGGCAAGTGCTAATTTACATTTGGCAGGTCTCAAGATTCAAGCCAATTGCCGTACAACATTAAGGTCAATTATAGCTCAGAACTGAATGAAATAAGTAACATATAAGCTTTAGTTTGTAATTAAGGCGAATGTGTTTTCCATCAGGTAGTAGATAGAGAATGGCTACTGTCAGGCATTTATTGTGTGCGAAAATGAAAATTATGATGGCGCTGATAGAGCTGTGATGAGAATGTGTTTCTCGAAGGAATGTGTGCGTGGGAGGTGACTAACATTTATTTTCCGTTCCCACCGTCATACAAATCCCATTTTATTTTCGACAGATATAAATAAAACATTGATATACCGGAGTGAAAATACACCCTGTCCACAGGCATCACATACGCCAGGGTACATGGTTATTTTCGACAGTTAATATTGTACCATCATCTTATTCTTCATCGCACTCATCATTATCATAATTTTGCTCAGAGTTTAATGACATGACCACCACTTGATCAGTTTATGTAGTGTCAAAAGTATTGTCCTTGCCATGAGAATGTTGAGTGTCCACCACTGGCTCGAATTGCCAGCTGGTGACTTCCCGCTCCTTGACAGAGCCCACTCCCCATTTTCTTACATTCCTTCCTTTCCTGAGATGTTCCTGTCCAGTGGTCGCCGGTGAACTCCTTGACTTCGTCTCAACTGCTGCCATCTCTTCCACAGTCTTACTGACTCAAGGCTTATGACCAATCACTCTGAACGCACATAGTTACACTGCGATCTCGGAAACTAAGCAGGTTCGAGCCTGGTTAGTATTTGGATATGACACTCCCTGAGAATCCCAGTTGGAGGCTTGGGCTACTAGGTGGCCAGGACATGCTAGGAAAGCAAGAGGGTTTGTGAACCCGACTGTGTAGAAATGTTACTGTTTCCCCTTCCTATGTGTGGCTTTTCTCACTCCAATGTTCTTCCATGTGCCAAAGGCTAATTAAGGGGAATGGTCAAACAACCCATTGCATAACCTTCCTAAAAGGTCTTGAGACTTGGTGAGGCTTTCCTGTATCAAGGACATTATTATTATCTGGGAATCAACAGCGATGGGTGCCACACGGTACTCATTGAGCATTGAATCACTTGAATATTCTGACTAGACTAACCCTGATAATTGTATTTTTACCCTTCTATCTGACAACAAAACTGACACCTTTTTACAAGGAGTCATGTTTGCATACACCACAATACCTGCAGTCATAATGCAAACAAAAAACATAACTCTGATAATGTATGCACTGTCCTTGAAGTTGATTGGTCCACACCCGAGACAGCAAACATGACTCCTTGTAAAAAAAGGTGTCAGTTTTGTTGCCAGATAGAAGGGTAAAAAAACAATTATAATATATTTTTTACTGGCAAATGAGGTTCCAATGGTGTAGACTAACCCTGTCTTTGCACACATGGGTTTGATGGGTGGGTGCGTAACCACATGGCTGAAAGGTGGGCCACACACAGCCAGGAAGATGCGGAGGCTTCTCCCTCTGCACCTTGGACGCTGCGTTTTATAATGCCTGATGGCACGAGGTGTTTGTCGAGCTCTCGTGTGGTTTAAACAAAAACACAAAAAACTAAATTGGTTTCACAGTTGCGGCCGAGCCCTGAATGCTAAATACACCGCGAGTTGTTTGCGCGCGTGTTTGTGTGTGCCAGCTCACACACGTTTTAGACCTAACAACCATATAATATTGCTCATGGTGATTTTATGAGGAAGAGTGGGGGGGGTGGCTATGGGAAAAGTTCCCCCTGATGACCAGCACTGCTCCAACATCACCACCATCATCATGCGTGCCCCCCCCCCCCCATCTGAAGGGAGCTCCTCTGAGATGGCGTTCAAGTTGAAGGTCAGGAGGGCATCACGGTCAATGCCATTGGTGCCGTCACACCCCACGGTAACAATTCCTTTCGTTCTACAAGACGAAGCTGCCGTCGTTGTGAGACCGATGCTTGCAAGGCCCACCGCACTCACACCTTCTGCAGTTTCACATTGAGGTCGTGTACATTGTTTAAGTTTTTGTATTCATTTAAATGGTATATATTTGACCTGGACACCATTGCAAATGAGATGTTCCATGTCAAGGGATTTCCCATGCGAAATATATTCTAATGAATAAAAACACGTAGAAAAAGTTAGTGCCAATCCCACAGTGATAAGTGGTGCTGGGCCTCAGGCCACTTCTGCTTTGCCATGGCCATTATAAGAAGTAATTTCTTTAATTAGGTGAGAACCCGTTGAGATTCGATGTTTATTTTACAAGGGAGCTTGCAATTAAAAGCATGAATACGTAAATAAATATATCATTACGAGTGCGAAGCCCGTTGCTATTCAAGGGAAGCAATTTACTGATGACTTTTTCTGTCAAAAACGAATATTTACAATGAAAACGAATTTTTCGCAATGTTTTTCGATACTTTTTGATGTTGTGACAAAAATGAGCTCCTGTCAACACGTCCCTCTCAAATAACACGTCCACCCATTGTATGATTTTGAAACGGAGCTCGCGTCACATGCCATCGTAAATAATAGAGCGGATAAGCAGAGCTGGGGCTGCATAGCCACATCTGAATTATCTGGTGAAACATTTTATCATTATTATTTTGACCTCATTCACGTGAACTACAAACCGCAAGCTTCCAATTGTCACATCGTTAACTCTGTATGATAACTTGGAGTTGTATTTGATGTATATATACTTTGTTGGTTTACATACGAGTGTAATAATCACCCTACTCTTTGGTTCTTTCGGTAAAGTCACGTAGGTGAATAAAAATGAAAAAACAACAAAATTGGTTTTTCATTTTTTTCTTTAAATATGTTTTACATTATTATTTTCACCTACGTGACTTTACCGAAAGGACCAAAGAGTATGGATCCTTGCAATCGCAAAAACTTCGAATCTAGAATTAATAATCACCCTGTTTCTATAACTTTCATTTACTATATAGTAAAACAGTTTTTTTCTTGCTGGAGTCTTGGCTGCCTGGATTCCTGGGCTGCCTGGCTGGATTCCTCGCTGGACGCGAGGTGGTGACGTACGTAGACCTCGTGCAAATGCGTGAGATACGTTATAATTCCACCTTTTCATTCCACAATATGTGAGGAAAAAACCCCGTGTTTGTTGGCTAGAGGGAGTTTGGGATGGACGGTCACTTCCAAAGGACGTGCGGGCTGCTTGTGTGTTTTTTTAATTTCCTGAGCCAACTTTTATTACAGGAAATGTATTTCATTTCATATTGACTATGTGCACTGTTTTTCTTGTCTTCTGTAAGGAGGGGTTTGCCCGCATTTTTACTTGAATAATTTTTGCTCTGATCTCAGTTTACTTCACTGTTGTATATATTTTTTGTGTTTTTACTTTTGTCATCAGATTGACCCGTATGTATATTGAACTTCTTTCGTACCGTACGTAGTTGACCGTGCAAATCGGAGGTGCGGGGAACACAAAAAGCAGGTCACGCTTGAAAATGGCACTCATCCTGGTCTCTAGCGCTCACAAAGTCAAACTAAATAAACTTGAATATTAAAAAGTTAACATGTGTGGAGCGGCCTAAGAGGAGTTATCCAGACAAATATACATATACAGTATAGATTATCCACTTATGTGGTACATTCTGGAGCCGTTGTCATTATTACCATACTACCAAGAACTGTACAGAAGTCGATACATGTTAAATGGGTCCTGTGCTGATACACTGTGTTCTGACCGTGCACATGATGGACACAATCTGCAGCGTCCATATTACAGCGTAGGTGTTTTTCATAAACCAGGTGACATAACAAGACAGCTTATGAAAAATACAACCACCAACTCTACGGAAACGACTGCATACCCATGAATATATTTCCCAAGTAAATATAAATCTGCGTGTGATCACCAAACAGCAAGTTAAATCAAACGCCTTTGCGCCAACTTGTACACTGGATTTGGGCTCTCAATGTTTGGCCCCGTGGATGAAGGACCGCAGAGAAGTGGGTTGCGATAGGGGTGGCAGTTGGGGCAGTTTTCCCTGCGTCTTAGATCCCAAGCAGACCTCAGAAGGGGCCGAGATGGCCTTATTTGGCATTTTGTCCCAGGCCTCCGAAAATCTTTTTAGCGGCAAAGCCAATGAATAATCTGGCCTCTTGCCATTGGAATGTGGAAATGCCACCACTAGGATTCGTGACAACCACACACTGTGCTCATTTGAATATGGGGACACTTTGTTTTGAATTTCCATAACAATTAAAGTGGTGAATACTCATTACGAGTGCCATACTGTATTCACAATACGATAATGTCCTTTATCAAGAAAAGCCCCACCGAGGATCAATACTTTCTTCATGAGTATCCTGCTCTGGGAAGTTTGGACAATTGCATTCGTTCGCGTTACTGTTTGGAACATGCGTTGACACTGGAGTACCCAGAGAAAACAAAACTCACTCACACATAGCAAGAGGTAACATTTTAAGCTCTGCTGAGATGGATACACACATATACGTATGTATGTATGATACACACATGTATACATATGTGTGTACATGTTTTTATGTGCTATGAATTTCACTGGTGAACGTATGTGCGTGCCAGCGTGCTAAGGTCCCTTATTTCTTTTTATGGGTTTAATTGCCAATACTTTCCAGGCCTGGACCTTGGTTGTTCTGCTGCTCGGCTTGTCTATATATGGACGAATAAACACCGAATTCTTCACGCGTGGGGCATTACCCGCTCTTTCCAGTGTCAAGTTTTGTACATGCACTGTATACAAACAAGCACCCAAGTTAATCTTGAATGTGACCTTCATTGATCAAGCCATCTGTGGCCATGACACGGCTGCTTTTGCCTACCCAGTGATAATGTTGACATCAATCAACACTCTTTTGGTACTAATTTAGATGAGGCAACGTAGAGGAGTCCCAAGGCATGTTTAGAAAGTACGTACTGCAGATACCAATTGCCACGGATATTGTAATGGCAGGCGATTATTCTGTATTGTATGCACAAATGACAAGTGCGGTATTCACCAATTTGCACTAAGCGTGAAGTCTGGTGAAACATGCTGCATCACCCACATGGCGTGGGGTGGCCACCATCCAGCAGTATATTGACAAAGGGGCTTAACTTACGTTGTATTGAATTATAAGTTTCGTCTGTAGTATATTTGTGCCTCTTCTAGACTGAAATATACTGTATAGTCAATGACTCTTTGGTTCTTTCGGTGAAGTCACGTAGAAAATAAAATATAATAGAATACATTATATTAAAATCAAATAAGAATCAAATAATAATAGAATACATTCTATTATTATTTGATTGTATTTTCTACGTGACTTTACCGAGAGAACCAAAGAGTAATTCCTGCAGTCACGAAAGCTTCGAATCTAGCTAGTTTGTTTAGTCAATGGTTTATACGATGTACATTGGGAAATCAGTGGTTGTTCTATGGGAAGACTGGCCCCACCATTATTCACGTGAGCAGGAAGACACGTTGACTTTGAAATCGTATGCAATATTATGTAGCCTACAGTATTTATACCTATTATCTGTATGTATTTAGACTGTAGTGTAGATTTGTATACATCTGTTTATGGCTATATAATAGTACGTATGTTCTACTCTTTACTGGATATGGCTTTAGTGTGACACCCTTAAAGAAAGGATCTAACAATCTCATTGAAAATGCATGTTTTGGTAATTTACAATCCAGATTTTAACTTAAGAGAAACTACGCTCAAACACGTTCAACATTTTTTCCCTGCAAAATTTGTGGTGCATTTTAAAGGCAACTGTAAAAAGTTGGCTTTAAAATATACAGTTGAGGATTTAGCAGCTTTGGGAGCCACCAAATACAAACGTGCATCTGGTGCAGGTTTACGCACAAAAAGTACATTTCAAAATAATTGCCCCAAAGCCACATTTTTGGAGATCCAAAATGTCTATGTAGACCCAGTCTGTATTCTATGTAGACCCAGTCTATAGTCTATGTAGACCCAGTCTGTGTAGACCCAGTCTGTAGTCTATGTAGACCCAGTCTGTAGTCTATGTAGACCCAGTCTGTAGCCTATGTAGACCCAGTCTGTAGTCTATGTAGACCCAGTCTGTAGTCTATGTAGACCAGTCTGTAGTCTATGTAGACCCAGTCTGTAGTCTATGTAGACCCAGTCTGTAGTCTATGTAGACCCAGTCTGTAGTCTAAGTAGACCCAGTCTGTGGTCTATGTAGACCCAGTCTGTAGTCTATGTAGACCCAGCCTGTAGTCTATGTGACCCAGTCTGTAGTCTATGTAGACCCAGTCTGTAGTCTATGTAGACCCAGTCTGTAGTCTATGTATACCAGTCTGTAGTCTATGTAGACCCGTCTGTAGTCTATGTAGACCCAGTCTGTAGTCTATGTAGACCCAGCCTGTAGTCAATGTAGACCCAGTCTGTAGTCTATGTAGACCAGTCCGTAGTCTATGTAGACCCAGTCTGTAGTCTATGTAGACCAGTCTGTAGTCTATGTAGACCAGTCTGTAGTCTATGTAGACCCAGTCTGTAGTCTATGTAGACCCAGTCTGTAGTCTATGTAGACCCAGTCTGTAGTCTATGTAGACCAGTCTGTAGTCTATGTATACCAGTTTGTAGTCTATGTATACCCAGTCTGTAGTCTATGTAGACCCGTTTGTAGTCTATGTAGACCCAGTCTGTAGTCTATGTAGACCCAATCTGTAGTCTATGTAAACCCAGTCTGTAGTCTATGTAGACCAGTCTGTAGTCTATGTAGACCCAGTCTGTAGTTTATGTAGATCCAGTCTGTAGTCTATGTTGACCAAGTCTGTAGTTTATGTAGACCCAGTCTGTAGTCTATGTAGACCAGCCTGTAGTCTATGTAGACCCAGTCTGTAGTCTATGTAGACCCAGTCTGTAGTCTATGTAGACCCAGCATGTAGTCTATGTAGACCCAGCATGTAGTCTATGTAGACCCAGTCTGTAGTCTATGTAGACCCAGGCTGTAGTCTATGTAGACCCAGGCTGTAGTCTATGTAGACCCAGTCTGTAGTCTATGTAAACCCAGTCTGTAGTCTATGTAGACCAGTCGGTAGTCTATGTAGACCCGTCTGTAGTCTATGTAGACCCAGTCTATAGTCTATGTAGACCCAGTCTGTAGTCTATGTAGACCCAGTCTGTAGTCTATGTAGACCCAGTCTGTAGTCTATGTAGACCCAGCCTGTAGTCTATGTAGACCCAGTCTGTAGTCTATGTAGACCCAGCCTGTAGTCTATGTAGACCCAGTCTATAGTCTATGTAGACCTAGTCTGTAGTCTATGTAGACCCAGCCTGTAGTCTATGTAGACCAGTCTATATTATATGTAGACCCAGTCTGTAGTCTATGTAGACCAGCCTGTAGTCTATGTAAACCCAGTCTGTAGTCTATGTAGACCCAGTCTGTAGTCTATGTAGACCCAGTCTGTAGTCTATGTAGACCCAGTCTGTAGTCTATGTAGACCCAGCCTGTAGTCTATGTAGACCCAGTCTGTGGTCTATGCGGACCAGTCTATAGTCTATGTAGACCCAGTCTGTAGTCTATATAGACCCAGTCTGTAGTCTATGTTGACCCAGTCTATAGTCTATGTAGACCAGCCTGTAGTCTATGTAGACCCAGCCTGTAGTCTATGTAGACCCAGCCTGTAGTCTATGTAAACCCAGTATGTAGTCTATGTAGACCCAGTATGTAGTCTATGTAGACCCAGTCTGTGGTCTATGTAGACCCAGTCTGTAGTCTATGTAGACCCAGTCTGTGGTCTATGTAGACTAGTCTGTAGTCTATGTAGACCCAGTCTATAGTCTCCCCGTGTGGGGGGGGGGGGGGTGCACCACCCTCCAGCACCGGAAGCTATTTAAGGCGTCTGGAGGCCGTTACAGCTGCAGATGGCGATGATGGCGGTGGCGGTGATGATGATGAAGAAGATGTAACGGGATGCGCGTCTCCATCACTGGCATCACGGCACCGCCAGCACCACCATCAACATCCGAACACCGCCGCAGCGTCTGTTCGTCGGCCAGGGAGGGGACAGAGACGAGAAGACATCGCCTCCTTCCCTCTCTCTGCCTCCCTCTGTCTCTGTCTCTCTCGCGTCTCTGCGTCTCTGAGTGATACAGCGAGACGGGTGAGCGAGCGGTGCAGGCGGACCGAGGAGTCATCCGCCACCACCACCCACACCACCACAAACCACCACTACTCACCACCACCCACCACCACTCACCACCACCACCATCACCCACACCACCACTACTCACCACCACCACCCACCACCACCACTCACCACCACTAACCACCACCCACACCAACCACCACTCACCACCACCCATAACCGACCCCTTCTCACCACCACCACCCACACCACCACCACCATCCACCACTCACACCACCACCACCACTCACCACCACCACCATCCACCACCCACACCACCACCACTCACCACCACCACCCGCACCACTCGCCACACACACCAACCACCACCCACCACCACCACCCATTCCACTCACCACCACCCACACCACCACCACTCCCCACTCACCACCACCACTCACCACCACCACTCACAACCACCACCCACACCACTGACCACACACACCAACCACCACCACTCACCCACCACCACCACACACACCACTCACCACCACCCACACCACCACCACTCAACACCACCCACTACCACTCACCACCACCAACCACTCACCATCCACACTCACCACCACCACTCACTCACCACCACTCACACCAACCACCACTCACACCAACCACCCACCCCACTCACCACCCACACTCACCACCACCAACCACCCAACACCACCAACCACCACCAACCACTCACCACTACTCCCCACCAACCACCACCACTCACTCATCACCACCACCACCCACACCACTCACCACCCACACCACTCACCACCCACACTCACCACCCACACTCATCACTCAACACCACCCACCACCACTCACCACCACCAACCACTCACCACCCAAACCAACCACCACCACTCACTCATCACCACCACCACCACTCACACAAATCACCACCCACACCACTCACCACCCACACTCACCACCACCACCACTCAGCACCACTCATCACTCAGCACCACCCACCACCACTCACCACCACCAACCACTCACCACTACTCCCCACCAACCACCACCACTCACCACCAACCACCACCCACACCACTCACACCCACACTCACCACCACCACTCATCACTCAACACCACCCACCACCACTGACCACCACCAACCACTCACCACTACTCCCCACCAACCACCACCACTCATTCATAACCACCACCACCACTCACCACCACCACCCACACCACTCACCACCCACACTCACCACCACCACCACTCATCACTCAACACCACCCACCACCACTCACCACTACTCCCCACTAACCACCACCACTCACTCATCACCACCACCACTCACACCAACCACCACTCACACCAACCACCACCCACACCACTCACCACCCACACTCCCCATCACTCAACACCACCCACCACCACTCACCACTACTCCCCACTAACCACCACCACTCACTCATCACCACCACTCACTCATCACCACCACCACTCACACCAACCACCACTCACACCAACCACCACCCACACCACTCACCACCCACACTCCCCATCACTCAACACCACCCACCACCACTCACCACCACCAACCACTCACCACTACTCTCCACCAACCACTCACCACTCACTCCCCACCAACCACCACTCACTCATCACCACCACCCACCACCACCCTCGCCTCTATCTCCCCATCTCTGCCCTCTCCCCTCCCCGGGATTCTCTCTCGTGTCATCTCGGCGTCGTGTCCCGTCTCCCTCTGTCCATCTCACTAAGTGCGGGGTCCTCCTTTCTCGTGCCGCTGCCTTATTCACCTTCATTCACTTGGATTCGCAATCGCTTCTTCTCATCCCCTAAATGTGAATCGTTTGTTTCGGATTAATTTATTTGTTCGTGCGATTGCTGCTGCTGCCGCCGCCGCTGCTGCTGCTTCTACACGAGGCGTGTGCGCGTTTTATCCCGTCTCCCTGTTGTTAAAGCCGTCTTTTTATTGTTGTAAGAAACGTAGTAGATATGTGAACGTGTTACAAAAAAACGTGCGTCTGCCATTGTAAAAAGCCACGACCACCAACATCACCACCACCACCACCACGGACCTTGTCCAACCTCATCATCATCTCCAATCCCCTCTCTTCCCAATCCCCAATCCCCCCGTCCCCCTCGCTAGATCGTGGATTACTCTGTGATTTAAGAAGGAAAGAAACATAATAATTTGCGGTCAAATCCGAGCCGGTGTCCCGAGCAAGAAGAGCGGAGGAGGAGGCGGCGGCGAGCAGCAGCAGCAGCCATGAGGTGCGGTCCAGACCCGGGACATTCGCCCACACAAACACTCCACATGCAACATACAACATGCAACATACCACATGCAACATGCAACACGCCACATACAACATACAACATGCAACATACAACATGCCACATGCAACATGCCACATGCAACATACCACATGCAACATACCACATGCAACATGCAACATACCACATGCAACATACCACATGCAACATACAACGTGCAACATACCACATGTAACATACCACATGCAACATACAACATGCAACATACAACACGCAGCATACCACAACATGCAACATACCACATGCAACGTACCACATGCAACATACAAAATGCAACATACCACATACAACATGCAACATACCACATGCAACATACCACATGCAACATACAACATACCACATACAACATACCACATGCAACATACCACATGCAACATACAACATACCACATGCAACATACCACATGCAACATACAACATACCACATGCAACATACAACATGCTACGTGCAACATGCAACATACCACATGCAACATACAACATACCACATGCAAAATACATCACACCACATGCAACATACAACATGCAACATACCACATGCAACACACAACATACAACATAATACACGCAGGGACACGTTACATGTACATTGACACACACACGGACCATGGGCTCGTCGTCGCACGGTTCTGCGTGACTCTCTACAGATGCTGAACATTCGGAATGCGCCGTGTACACGTGTGTCTTGGCTATATACATAGCCACTTACCATCGACACACATGTGATGATGTGACATGCGTAACACATGTGGGTACAAGGGATGATTCGTGCTCGCCTAGAACAGTTAATTCTGCATTAATATACACGAATCGTTACGGATTGATGCATTCCGGACCCGGGACACTCTAAACACACAGTGCATGTACTGCACGTGTACACCCACCCCTGTTCTACATACACATACTGGGCTACATGGACACGTTTCTATATAGACATGTTCATCCACGAATACATGCCTACTGTGTTTACTTAATATACACATGTTCGTGAATGGATACGCAATTACTGTGCATCAAATATCGTGAACAGTGCATTTCATAGCCACCTTCACTGCATGATACGGGATGCATTGCATAGTGCATACCCAGTGCACACACGATTTCCTGTAGGTGTGCACGGGTAGTATAATATCACATTACCCCCACACACCCACACACTGCTTGTGTGCACGAACTCTGTGGTGTGCTTGAATACGACATACTTGGGTGCATGCTCCTTCCTGCGCGTGTGTGCACATGTGCAAGTGGAGCCCAGGGGTCCTTCACGTATTCATATTATCGAGACCTGTCCCTCGTCCATACGTTCTGGAAGCACAATTCTGCATTGACAGACGCAGATGTATGTGTTGCATAACACGGCAGAGTACCGTCGACGTATAGAGACTACGTTAATACGGTGCAGTAAAATTGGAAAAGCGTAGAAAAATTAGTGCATATATACCATGTGAATCTGTCAACGATGTGTATGTAACATGCCATGTGCTGCATACATACATACACGCATAGACGCATTGTTTGCATGTGAATAGGACATTATATATCGCTATATACTAATGGCCAGTATACACTGTTAGTGTGCAGTATATAAAGTGTGTGCTGTAGTGGAATCACTGAATACGCACGTGTGGGACACACGCTTGGTGTACTGTGTTGATGGGAGAGCAGTACGTGTGTTTGTGGATTAAAGATTCCCCCATGTGTGTTCATTATACAGTGCAGCTTTACTGCAGCATGGAGCTCGCATGTACTGTAAGCATGGACACTGTAAATCAAATTCGATACAAGCTCGTTAACGAATTATTAAATGTGGACATTTCAAATGGCTTCACAGCACAGAGTTACAATACGGAATATTGCGTACGATTAAGACATTTTACTGTACTGATCAGAGTAGTAAGGTATGGCCACGTAACCCATTTTGTGACCGTACATTTAATTGAAGTGCTGCACTGCAAGTCAACAAGGGGCAAAATGATTGTGGGTGGAGGAAGGGGCTTGGGTTAGATTCCTCTACACAGCAGAGGTCGCAACCGGGTACCCGATACCCGTACCCTACCCGATACCCGGCTAGCCGTACCCGGCCGGGTACGGGTACCCGTTTGCGACCCTGGTGCGGCCGGGTACGGGTACGGGTAGACCGTGAGTCACTGGTGAGTAACTGTTTGTCACTCATTTCCCAACGTCTTGTCTCTTCTCACAATTCAAGTTCCTAGAATCAACCCACCCGCGCCTGCAACATGGCTTCATCCCAGAGGTCGCAATCAGGTACCTGATACCTGTACCCTATCCGTACCCGGCCGGGTACGGGTAGGGTACGGGTACGGCCAGGTACGGGTACGGGTACCCGTTTGCGACCCTAGTGCGGCCGGGTACAGGTACGGGTAAGGAATCAAAACCCGTTTGCGACCTCTGCTACACAGCTGCCTTGCTGTGTTGGACTTGGTATGTTCTCAACTTCTCCCCCTGTTCTACGTGGGTCTCCTCCGTGGCACTCTGATTTCCTCCCAGAGCAGAAACTAAAATCCCCTAAGTACACTAACTAGTCTTAGCCAAACATCAGAATGTTGAAAATTCATCTGCAAATTACTCAATTGGGATTGCACATGGCAAGGCCGTAGCCATGGAGTCAACATTGGGGGGGAGCAAATCTTCCAGGGGGTTTGGGGGGTCCCCCCCCCCCCAGAAAAAAAAATCTAAATTTGAAAACGAATTTCCTGCCTAAAATCTTAAAAAATGCATTAACACATAGGGTGGACTTTTTATTTATTTTTACAATAATGTCTAATAGTGTATTGTATTACATTGCTCTGTTTTATCTTTTCTTGTTTCATTGTATGTAATGGCAGAGATTATGGATTAATAAAGTACAACCATAACAACAATCATACAAACAGAAATATTTTTATAGCAATATATTGGGGGGGGGAGCATTTTGAGCATATTTGAATATTGGGGGGGGATGTCCCCCCCCCAAATTATATTATAATTATGGCCTTGGCACATGGCAACGTTACCCACTACTTCGAAAACCTTGCAGGACTCGCACGTGAAAAATGTGAGACTTGGCGATCCTTTCCAGCAATAAACAAGCACAAAAATGAAACCCATTGACAATTCCGTAGCAAAATACTTGGACTGCTTTGTTAGTTGGACTTGGCAATCATCTGCAAATCTGAGCGCGTTAAACAATTAGCAAGGTGTGTGAGCGATGGTGCCCCGGGCAATGTTTTCGCGAGCCCAGCACAAGCACCACGGGTGCTCACTTGCAATGCACGGTGTGTATTTACTATTTACACAAGAAGGTTGGCCTACCCAGGAGGGAGAGATGAAAGGCGTGCAATTGCAGAGGGCACTAAAGGGACAGTAAAATGGCAAGTACAAAAATACTCCACTGTATGTCTACATATAGCCATGGCCAGCAGGGAAACGGCACACAATTGCAACGAGCCGCTTACAAATCGGGATAGTGGGGCATAGTTTTTGACCAGCCGGTGGACCCGAGTGGACCCAAGTGGTGGTCTAATTTAATCAATCGCCTTGTGCATTCTTGAGGCATTTGCTCATTTCAGTGTCCAAATATAGCACATTTTTCGAAGAACACGTTGCTCTGTGGTAAATTGTACAACTGCAGTTTAAGATGCTCAAAAAAATCATGATCCTTCTACCAGTCTCCATATCTGTCAACCCATACTCTTTACTCATATTCTTGTACAGGGAAATTGAGTTTTCAGGTCCATAGGGCGTACAGCCGTTCCAATACGGGCAAATGTTTTTGTCTATTTGTTTGTGCTCCTCCCTTGTGATGAGACTTTGTGGGATGAACATTGAGATTTGTAAGGGCACGGGGTGACCAATAAGGTCTGAATTGGACTGTAATAAGGTGGGCACTGATAAGGAGTTGACAGCTATGATTCTCGCACCAGTCAATACTGTCGTAATAAAGTAATAAGGAGACGGTGTGTTCCACCACATTAAAAAAACGATGTAAAGCAAAATTTAAATGCATCGCTGTATCAGTCTTAAAACCCAAAAATGTTTCGGCAGTATTTGTTTAGTAAACTCTGGACTGATTTTCGGACCGGTTAATGTAGCTCATCGGCAACATGTATACTGTAAAATAAATGCAGCTTTGTTATCAAGTGTTATAAGAAAGACCTCTTCATGAACATCGTGGGGCACGTTTAATTACCCTGAAAAGCACGAGTGCATTTTGGTGGGAAGGACCCAGTGAGGAGGAAAAGTGTTTCTTCGTGCAGGACAAGGATATTGAGGAAGCTTCGCCTCTCAGGCCATTGACATAGGGCCCTTTACACTTTTGGGAACGGCCTCATGAAATGGGGCCAAGGACGTGGTACGGTTTTTAGTGCTTCTTTTTTTGTGTGGTCGTGGTGGTGGCATGTGCTGCAGTGACCATACCATGGTTAGGTAGCTAACCCTGCGAAAATGTGACACATCCCTGTAAAAATATCTCTGCCCCACAGCAGCTGACGACAGTTCTTTGGCGCGTCTATTTTAGCTGCCCCAGCGACCTCTTAAAACCCTGTGATGCCCCGTGGCAAAATTTGCCATGGGGTTGTGAATTAATTGTATAAAAAAAGGTGGCCACGGTACTGTTTGCTCCCTTGGAGTTGTAAGGACATTGGCGATTAATATATTTGTTAATTTAATGATTTATTATCTTAACAATTTAGTGTCGAGCATCTGTTAGGACACTGTTAAGCGTGTTGGCAAAACCATTAAAAGTTGTTTTGTGTTTGGCAGTGCCCTTCCTTCTCTTGTGACATGCAGTTAGTGTCAATATTATTTCTTGTGGAATGCTTTTTTCCTGAGTTGCGATGGCTTGGGGGAGGTCAGGGTTGGGATGGAGTTGATGGTTATGGACTTTTCAGTTGGCTGCTTAGGCTTTGGTAGATGTTGTACATGTGGTGTCTGGTAACAGGAGTTGGCCACCACATTCCAGACGGCTCGCTTGAGGTGTGTCGCTGTGCAGTTAATTGACGTAGAAGGCGTTTGCCCCAAATTTGCTCCCGTCACTTTGTCCTCGCCAAGTTGTTCGAAAGTGTCAATGTAATCCCGTAAATATCGTAAGCGTTGTGGTTTGATGTGGGTAGAGTGATGAATGACAATGGGGATTGGGGTTGGAAAGTGGTTCAAATAAGAATTCAACATATTTAATAAATAAATAAACGACATTGACCCTAATATGCCATGCTTCTCAATCAACTTCCCTCTCGCCTGCGTGTGGAACAAAATAACCCAGAAGCACATTTCTTAAAGCGCCCACATCATCCATGTGTGACCACGGAACAGCGTTTAGCGATTTGTAAGAAAGGCTGTGAATCATACTTGTGTTTATTTTGGACATGTCCAATGTGGGAGTAATGAGGAAAAAGCAATGCATACTAATTTTTCTGTGGATCAAGGATTGCTGGTCTGGCAGACACAGTTTAGTTTATACTCCCAGAAGTTTTGGCTTCCAATCTGGGGGGGTATATGCTCCCACAAGTGTTGCCTCCAGTGACTTTTCAGTACTATTAGACCCCCCAAAAGTTTGGAACGTGGAGGCACGCATTCTTGTTGTGTTCGTTAATATTCATAAACCGTATCGGCGTAAATGCAAAACAAATGTTTTGAAATTGTGCACGCAATGTAAATAATAACCCTTGCTGAAGGCTACACGAGTTGAACATTAAAACGCGCAAGAAAAACGCGTTGACTAGAACGCTCGTCACTTTCATATCTCTCTCGTGTGTCGTACTGTATATACTATATATTTTTTTGCGTGAAAGTATACTCTCAGACAAACTGGACACCCCTGAGGTGGTTGGGTTTCTTCAGGATCGGAGCACTTGGGCTGGCACCACCAGCATCGTGATGCTCTGAGATCCTGGGTTTGAGCGGCCTGTGATTAAATCAGGTTCCCAACTGTTAGTGAGTTGTTGGTCTCATCCGTGACACAATGACTGCATTTAAAAACAAATGTACAGTATTACATTGAAATTGTTTTAAAGCGTTCGTGACTGCAGGGATTCATAATCTCGGTTCTTTCGGTAAAGTCACGTAGAAGGAAAATAATAAAATAAAACAATTAAATTCTCACGACGTTTCGACTGCAACACAAAGCAATCATCATCAGATGTGAAAAACACAGCAAGAAAATGTTCTTGCTGTGTTTTTGATTGTTTTATATTTTTATTATTTTATCGTTTCCCATCTTCATGACTTTACCGAAAGAACCAAGAATATTAAAACTGTTACTTATTTTTTTTTAAGAAAGTTCATCTTTGGGAATATAAAAAAAAAAGAATGAAGTGCTACGGCCACGTGATGCACACCCCTCTCGCAATGTGCGTGAGAGAGAGAGCAGTAGCAATCCTCGTCTGAGTTAGAGGTCACATAAAGGGAATCCCATAAGCAGTGTTGATCTCTTTTGACATACTGCTTGCTCTGAGAGTTATGAATTGACACTCAATGATTCTGATAACACACTTGAATTAGAATTTGAAAAATATGTATTACTATATATCTACCAGAATAAATATTAGATGCAGTCATGTATTAATAGATGAATTAATGAAAATCGTTACTGAAAATTCTTCAAATAACTTACAACCTTCGATTTGTAGCCCTTGCAAACAATTTTTCATTTTGGGAGTAGTTAATTATATATGAATTTATTCTGTACGTATGTGCAATAATGCATGTATAGAGGCCTGTCAACGTTTATAAAGGGATATTCAGAGTACGTACCGATTCAGTTTATATTGGGATTTATTTATAAGTTGGTCATGTTTATTAATAATCTGAAAAATAAGTCTGGTATTAGGTCTGTGTGATTGTTATTTATTAAATGATTAATTGTCTAAACATTCTGACCTCTCCTCGGGCAAACAATTGCGAACGCATGTAACCTGCACACAAGTATCGCTGTACTAACGATTGTGATAAATATGGAAACTGAGACTACCCATGGGTCTTGGAGGCAGGAGTGGTCATCTATTTATGCCCATTTCCAAATGAAGCACAATCAATAATCATCATGTGCAGAGGCGTCATGCTTGCACAGGAGAACACTGATCCGTGGTGATATCCATAAGTTTACACCTCCTATCCGTAGGCTAATAATTATGGAACATCTACATCATGGGACCTCCTTTGCCAGTACCAAAATATGAGAATAGGTTTTCCCCTTTTTTCTGGCAACAAAACAGCTGTGTTAAGATGTTAAAACACCAAACTGAAACCTTTTACAAGGAACCATGTCTGCATTAACCACAATACCAATCAGTTTCAAAGACAATGCATATATTGTCAGAGTGTGTTTTTGATTTGCATTCTGACCACAAGTATTGTGGTTAATTCTAAATTATGGAAAACCCACGGATAATAGGATACTTTCTATAAGATTAATTTGCCAGACGACTTCTCTTGTTTGTGAAAAAAAATCACAGATAATAGTAATGGCGTCTTCGTGTCTTTCTGTCTCCTTTTTGTGTGTCTATCTCTGTGATTCTCTGTATCTGTTTGTTTCCCTTTCTTTGCCGCGTATCTCTTGTTATTGCCGCGTATCTCCTGTTGTCCATGAAAAGATCATGAGCATCGGTAAGCAAGATTGCTATGCATTATAGGTAAAAATCGCGCATAATAGTAACAATTAGGGCCAAAGATAGGTTTTCTATAGCCTCCACTGATAATAGGAGCCATGGGTAATAGTGCCGTGGATTAGAGGAGTTCTTTCTTGTATTAGTTGGCATAAGTATTGTGCTGTATGGGGTCAAATATCCTATTGGGACCCTTCGGGGGAAATCATCTGAAGCTTCAGTGATGCTTCTCATGATTAATGAATAATGAGCATTCATGAATAATGGGAACACTGATTTTTCTCAAAGTAATCGTATTTAATTTTCGATTTAAAGCTTTCGTGACTGCAGGGATTCATCTTCTTGGTTCTTTCGGTAAAGTCACGTAGAAGGGAAGTAATACAATTATTATTTATTATTTTTATTATTTTATTACTTCCCTTCTACGTGACTTTACCGAAAGAACCAAGAAGATAATCGTATTTAAGTTACGACGTGCTCGGCAGCAGAGGGCAGTGCATATACATCTATTGTTATACTGTACTTGACATCTATGTTCCCACATCTGTGCTCGCTGCCTTGACCAAGTCGCACTGACCCAACATGGTGAAGTATGACCAAATACTCCTCACGACCCATGGGGAGGCCCTCATCCAGCAGTGGATTGACAACAGAGCTGTACATGTACACGTTTATTTTACTGTGACCATTTAAATACTGTACAAGTACTCTACGTGAAATTGCATGGTATGTTTATTGGTTTGACCCAGGCCTGTAGACTTTTTAGTTGAAATGGGGAGGCATACAACAAGTTAGGGGGTGGGAGTGCAACACAAGTTACACAAACTTGACACATGTTGAACCCTAAGCATAACATATAACGATACGATCTGCTTCAGTCTATCGTGCATTCTGCTCTGGCTCTATCCCCAATATAGACAAAGAAAGATCATTTAAAAAAAACTACCACGTGTTTTAAATTTTGTACAACATTTATTTTTACTTGACTCCAGGAATTTAAAATAGCGGTTGTATGTAAGTATGTCAAGCTTAATTTGTACCGCACGTAGCCAACCGTGCTTATCAGAGTTGCTGAACCTTCGACAAAGGGTGGCTCATCTTAGAGCCCCCTACAATCCTACAGGGCTGGTTTTACCTCCTAAGTGTGGATATGGGGGGGGGGGAGCATTAAACTTCAGGCGTCGTGCTGGAATTTGTAGTTACGTTTGTTGTCCCAAGTGCCAAAAGCTGACACGGGTGCGGGGGGTCCCTGTCTTTCAAACCCCAGCGGTTCTGCCCATTCCCCCCCAAGCAGCGAGCAGAGTATCTGCCAGGCCCGTGCCTCCGTCATGATCTACGACGACACCAACAAGAAGTGGGTGCCGTCGGGAGGCTCGCTGGGATTCAGCCGTGTGCACATCTACCACCACACGGGCAACAACACCTTCCGCGTCGTCGGGCGCAAAATCCAGGACCACCAGGTGAGTTGCATGATGTCACGATTGCACATGCCCTGCGACTGGGAAGGGTGATGGAGCGTGGCGGAGGAGGAAGGGTGATGGAGCGTGGCGGAGGAAGGGTGCTGGAGTGTGACGGAGGAGGAAGGGTGGCGGGTGGTAGAGCCTGGCGGTGGAGAAAGGACGAGCGTGGAGGAGGAGGGTGGGAAGTGACAAAGTGTCGGTGTAACTGTGCTTTTTCTCAAAGTTGTTTATTATTTGTGATGTTTGCTACAGATTCTTTATTTTGAATGGATTTCCAGTTTTAGATGCCTCTCCACTTTTGATTGGTGCGGTTTCATTAATTTTGTTGGATCGTGCAACGTGGATTTAGTTATTATATGGAGGTAGCTTTCCATTTTTCTGCCAGTCTTACTTGAAAAATAACTTTTCTTAATCGCTGGGTTTAAAATAATGTACCGTATTTTTTATGGTTATTAAGTGAGGACTTCACAATAGTGCACATTTTCCAGGCTCAAAATGCGTTAATACAATTCCTTCATTACGAGCCAAGAGCCTCTTGGGACTAAAAGTCTCTTTTTCAAGGGAAATTTGGGTCAGATATGAATACATCGTAACGGTAAACTTGGTCCGGTGATACAAATAAAAACGCAGCATTTAGAACGTTATAAGAGAAAACATTGTAACAGTCAAACTCATGCAAACTCGGACTCGTATTTTCATTCCCAGGGCCCATGAACGATTTGGGCCTCAAGACTGTGGCACTATTGGCCCTGTATGGGTTGAGTTGCCGCTTGCCCCACATGTCCATGTCATCTTCTTGGTTCTTTCGGTAAAGTCACGTAGAAGGGAAATAATAAAATAATAAAAATAAAACATAATAAAATAATTCTCACGACGTTTCGGCCACAACGCAAGCAGCCGTCCTCAGGTGAAGACCAGGTCTGTCGGGGAGACAGCGTCTGAATGGTCTTCATCTGAGCACGGCTGCTTGCGTTGTGGCCGAAACGTCGTGAGAATTATTTAATAATGTTTTATTTTTATTATTTTATTATTTCCCTTCTACGTGACTTTACCGAAAGAACCAAGAAGATGAATCCCTGCAGTCACGAAAGCTTTAAATCGAAAAATGTCCATGTCAGTGAACGAAAGGCTGTCTTAACATGCACAGATTAGACTCCATGAAGACGAGAGCCTTTTTACAGACAGCCTTCGTAACCAAGCCAAAGACACACACACATCCCTGTTACAGTCCTACCCCTGTCAGAGATGTAGTCCCATGATGATACTCCAGTCCTACCTTTGACCCAATGAGTCGGTGTCATAATTTTTCCAGATAAGAACCCGATAACATAATAATCTATTTCACAAGAGAGACGTGTCAAAACCTAACGGACTCGGCTAAACTTTGACTTGGACTACAAAGGCCTTAGCTTCTATCAAATCTTTGAGTTGAGAAATGTGGAGAAATAAAATACGGAAAAGATGTTTTCTAGACAGAAAAAACACACTTTTGTATGCCAAATGACATCACTATTTTATGCGTATGAAGCACGCAGCCTAGTTTCAGATCCCAAGGGTCAAAATTGTCAACGTATCACTTTAGACAGCAGCAGAACATTAAGTCAAGTTTTCCAGTTTCACAATTTTCATTATAGTCGTCATCACCTACTGCTGGCTTATGCGTAGGGGGCTTTGTGTGGAAAGCCCCTCCTGATCACAGAGGAGTTGGGGGGGACGGGTGCAGTTTGGGAGTGTTGCCTAAGGGTGACAATAAATAATTTCTGCAAATGATGACGAACTCGTCAGACGGTGTTTGTATGATCTGGAAAACTCTTGAGCAGGAAGGGCTGGGATTTAGCAGGGGGCCCTCTGGGTCATTGCAGACCTTGAGTGAAGGAACTGGGGTGGTCCCAGGAGAGAGTGGAACATAGGTGTTTGGATGAGTGTGGCACGCGGGCAAAGCTTATGTTGTAGTGGGGGTTGGTGTGGGGATGTGGGGGGGGCCTGGCAATGCAAGAAGAGGGGTTTTATTTTCTTGTGTGTGTTTGTTATACACTTGCGTGTAGTAGATCAGCTTGAGGGTTTTAGCAATGGAGGAACTCGATTACTGTGCAGGCAGCACAGTGCATGCAAGCTCTCCTGTTATGCCCAAGGGATCCAGTCTGGAAAGAACGAGGACGGACGTGGTTTTTGGAACGTGAACTGTTATGGGTTTTTAAAAGCAGTTATTTATTAAAGTGCTTCAAAATGGGGCTTGTCCCTATGGTTGCTCACATTGAATTTGTGCAAAATTTGGTGGTCATGGCGACTTTGTTGACCCTGCGCTCACTGTGGGAATACAAGCGTCGTACAGTGACCGCCTCTGTTGTGTGAAAAAGCCTAAAATACGTCCTACCGCTCGGTGTGCCGAGTCCGTCGCTCTTCATCATCCCACGTATTATTCCCCAGCGGTGTGTGGGGTTTATTTAATTATCTTAGAACATCTGCCTCGCATGTCGCTCTGTTCAGTGGAACAAGGTGGTTGATCGGAGGACTGGCTCGTAGAACAGTGGCGTGTAAAAGCTGTGAGGCACGATGCATTGCATATATGTTTTAAATAGTGAAAGGAGCAGCCCTTCATATCTGTGTAAATCTAAATATCCTACGCTGTTTAGGGTTGGGACCTTGGTGCAATGGTTGACGCACTGCGCTCTCAACTGTGACCTGGACAGAGTCCGATCCCAGCCGCCGGGGCTCAGTGGCCAGTGATATCTGAATTGGTGTCGCCCTTCCACCAACTTGTACTGACCAGTGTGGTGAAATATGGTCAAACAACCGCTATAAATGACATGGCATAGAGAGGCCTTTATCCAGCAGTGAATTGACAAAGGGCTGTAGATTTAGTCAAACGGCATATGTCACATGATTTGAAACGGCGTAGTTGGACCCTTGAGCAAAGTGCTGTTGTTGCGCTCACTGTGATTTATTTTGTTCAATATTTAAATCTCAGAAGTATGTTGCAGTGCTAGGTGTGTGTGTCTCCGAGTGGCTCCTGTTTCCCACTCGGTGCTGCGTCTCTTAAATCCAACCTTGGGGGAATGCAGCACGGATTTCATTTTTTTATTGGATCCAAAAACCCCTATTCTTTTCCCCCTCTTTGTCTTACTTTTTCCTCTTTACAAGTAGCTTAAACTAAATTGATTCCATCTGCGAACTGCCCTCGTTCATCTCATGTGGCTGGTTTTGTCTGGATAAAAAGGACAACAACAAAAACAATAGAAAACTAAACAACCGCAGTGGACACCCACGGTCTGTTTAACAGGCAGTTTGGCAAAGTTACATTCGTAGGTTTTTGCAAATATTTAAGCATTTCACTTTTGCACAGACATCTGTATTTCGGCACCTTATAATTTCCTCTTTAAATATATATCATTCACTGCAGGCCCCATGAAGTGACTTGCTGTGGGCGTTTGAAACTGCTGGCTTAGCTTTGAAAACTGGGCTCACCGAGAAACAGACGCGCCTCCTAACAGGGGCGACCCGACTCGAATGGGGAAAATCATCAATTATCACCTCAAACATTTGCATGGCCGTGCTGCCTTTTGCGTGGTGCTCGGAGTGGCAGCGCCTGCCCCCACCGTCTCACAATCCCCACTTGGCCCCCTGCCTTTCATTTCTACAGCCGTTGCCGATATCATCCCTGCTCTCTTCAAGCGGTGGAGGGTCTTGGATTTTTGCCACTGCTGCGCTTACTAAAAAAGCCGATGAAACACAATGTTTCTGCAATTTAAAAAAGAAACAAGTCTTTCAGCAAGCTGAATTACATATATGTATGCACTCACCCAGGGGGTGCCGCTTGTGAAAAGCCGGGCTGGATGGGTTAGTTGCCGAGTTGATGGTTTTGTTTCAGTTCGAGCACTGGCTGTACATGATTAATACAAGTCTATTCATTTCCTCGGTGTGAGGGGATGGTTTTTCAAATCACCAACTTGCTCTGTTCATTCTAAAAGTCCCAGTATAGAACAGCATAGTTGCTTTGTGTGGAAAGCCCTTCCTGAATCACTGAGGGGGGGAGGGGGGGCACAGTTTGGGAGTACTGCCGATGGTAACTGTGAAGAAGAGCTTGGTTATGAATATTTATTGGTCGCGATATTTATTTCCCTCAAACATTCCTTCCCGGGATTTGGTTTTTATTAATTTGTTTTCATAATGAAATAAGCATTTGTACAAACAATTTGCTAATTAACAAATATCAACCATAGCACTTTGTATTTATAATTTACTGTGTGGCTTGGGGTAAGGTCTGAGTTGTTAAAATTTATAACCTGGAAGTTATCACTGCGTCGCACTGGAAAGAGCATGCTTTTATGACCATGCCGTGTCCAGTTTCTCTGTGGGTTTACGTCACGTTCTCGGCTCGCTCACAAATCACGCGCGGGTGCATTCGCCGTATCTCTTCTTAAGTGTGGCTCTGCATTACTCTGGTGAAACTGTATCAATATTTCACGTGCATTTTTTCACCCCCCACAGTGTTTTTCCCCCTTGTTTCAAAATTATAACATTAATAACATGTACGGAAAGTACACAATCTTTTCTTTTTACATTATTTGTATAATCAAAAATATTTTAAAAGATAAATGAGCTGATTATTTTAAACTGTTGCATGGTGGATGGATTTGAAGAGTTGTCCCATTTAGCACAAACAATAATAAAATTTGTAATAATTTATCGTCGTTAGCGTAGGTCAAGTGCGTATATTATACGTCCAGGTTTAAGCGTGTGAGCCATGTGATTGCCGCATTTGCAGTATGGTTTTCCACAAGGAACCACTCCAATGCGCGCACCGTACAATCATCCTATACAGCATGCGTAATTATACGCTCAAATATTGATCGTAGGGCATGAAACCATGGACCAGACGCTCTCTTGCCATGAGCTTCATGGTTATTTGGGGTGGTGACACGACCCAGTGGTAGCACGATTGCCGTTTATACCGACTATAATCACCCATGAATGTCTGTCCTTAACGCTCGTGACGTCACTCCACATCGACCAGCCCCACTCATTAATATTCATGAGCAGGTGACGTCCTTCAAATGGACCCCCCCCACCCCTCCTCATTAATAATCATGAGCGGGGGACGTCAATCAATATTTAGTACTCCCCCCCCCTCTAATAATAAATGTGCAAGTGACGTCACTCCACATCGAACAGCCCCCCCTCATTAATAATCATGAGCAGATAACGTCCTCCAAATGGACACCCCCCCCCCGTCATTAATAATCATGAGCAGGTGACGTCACTCCACATCAAACAGCCCCCTCATTAATAATCATTATAAGGTGACGTTCTCCAAATGGACACGCCCCCCCCCCCCCCCATTCATAATAATTATCGGCTGACGTCACTCCACATGGGTGGCCGAGGCGTCTCCTCCCCCCTCGTCGGCATCAGGAGGAGGGGGGGAGGAGGCAGAACCCTCGCGTCACGCGATCTCCGTAACGCTGTTGAGACCTCAAAGTAAAAAGGACGTCCTGATGAACAAGGGACTATAACCTTAAAATGAAATAAGTCTGTGTCACCGCGCTTTTACAAATTGCACATGCATTAATGCAATGAATATCACGTCGCGGTCTGCTTTTCGCTTGCAAATTTTAGATTTACTGCAATACACCCATCCTTGGACGGGCAAAAGGCGAGTGATAGAGGTTAACGGTTCGCATCTGCAGCCGCCCTGATTAATACTAAGGATTTATTTCTAAGAAATACTATGCCCTGTCTGCTTCACATTGGATGTTAAAGATCCTGTGAAGTATTTTGAAAGAGTAAGCCATTGTGCTATGGTCAGGGTCCAAGTATGGTAAATTCTAACATTACTCGCAAATTCCGCAATTGGGATAACACACAGCAATCGCCACCCCCTGATGACAGACTAATGCCCATTTTTAGGCTAGGAGCTGTATCACGTTGTGCCCACAGGGACAGCTGCCGCTAGAGATCTCCTTCCAGACGTTTGAGATGAGATGTAAAGTGCTTTGAGACGCCCCAGCATAGAGGGCGCTATATCAAAAACAAATTAGTATCGTTAATTTAAAACTGCCTCATGGAAGAGATATATTTTTTGAGACCTGACTCATAACCAGATTGAGGAGTGCAATCGAGGTTGGAGGCAGAAGGTACGTAAATGTGCAGCCCTGCAGAAGTGCTTCCAAGTGTGCGAACCCAGACACCACAGAGGTTGCTTCCATGATGGTGGAACGGATCTGACAACCAAATATACCACCAGTTGTCTGGTGGCTATGAACTGCTGCATTCGCGTGTAAATAGTCACTACGGCCTTGCGTTCGATTTTACCTGCGTTTTTCGTTCCCCTCCCCTCCGCTAATGAACCTCTTCGCGAATGTGCGATCGCGGCACGCAGGTGGTGATAAACTGCGCAATAATCCGCGGCCTCAAGTACAACCAGGCGACGCCCACTTTCCACCAGTGGCGCGACGCGCGCCAGGTCTATGGCCTGAACTTCGGCAGCAAGGAGGACGCGCACGTGTTTGCCAGCGCCATGATGCACGCCCTGGACGTGCTGAATGCCCAGGAGCCTGGTGAGGACGGCCGCGGAGGGGACACCCACGTCCCGCCACGCACGCACGACCAGCGTACGCGCACGCACGCACGACCAGCGTACGCGCACGCACGCACGCACGCACAGATAACCTGTATGTATCTATGTTGAACTTCTTTCGCACCGTACGGAGCCATCCGTGCAAATCGGAGGTCCGGGGTAAGGACAACAAACTAAACGTAAACATCCTTTCTAAAGAATGAAAGTGCACGATGCAGTTGACCGTCTTAGTTCACGCGATATCGTTTTGCACGGTAATTATTCTGCGCGACACGCACACGCGTGTGTGTAGGAGCGGCGGTTACGCGTGACTGACGTGCATGTGGCATTTGGCGCACCCGCACACCCAGCGTGCTTTCGTGACGATCTCGCAACGCGAAGAAACGCGCACACGTGACTTGCGCACACGCAAGACCAACACGCGCATTGACCAGATATCGCAAGTGTCCCTGACGACAGCTTGTGCTGAACCGCTAAGGGTTGACGTATCGACAAGTTGAGGCACGCCACTTGTTACTACCCCTTTCACTATCCTTCCCTTAATGGGTGCTGTGCCTACTTCAAATCTGTGGTGATATATTAGATGGGTGTTTAATATATTTTACTTGCCGTCGTCAAAACTTGCTTGTGTTCGCAAGATGTTTGATTTGCTTTAACAACGAGATAATGTCACACTGCGGGACACCCTGAGATTCACTTGACATTCGATTACGTCATGGTGAAAGGAGTTAGGGGGGAAGCACTCCCTTGGGACGTTATGGTGCAAATGCTAAGGTAAATCCTTTTTACCGCTGGTTTTGTTTCAAGTTTTGGGTAACCCTTTGATCAATTTATCTTTTGTCTAGGATGAGTTCCTAATCGTAACACAACTTTTATTGAAGTGTTATAGACAGACGGGTGGGTGGAAGAGCCAATGCATAAAATACTTTCAACTTTATTTGAAAAGCGTTCAAAAGGCTTGTGTGTGCTCAAACCTGTCACGGTGGTCATATTCCCATTTGCCCTACTTGTGTTCGCAGGGAATTTGTGTCGCTTAACACACCATTAACAACTCGCCACCCATTGCCACCTGCAGCTCTTGCCGATGATGTGCGTTTTTTGGCCGTGTGTTTACACTCCTGGTCGCTGTGCTTGCGTACACTTGCGTAAACTTGCGTGCACTTGCGTGCGTGCGACTTGCAGCTGGACCCATGCTCCAGCGACAGAATTCCCGCACGCAGCATCAGCCATCACATCCGCCCCATCCCCAGCACCCACCGCACCCACAGCAGTCCCAGCACCCGCAGCACCCAAATGGACCCCTTCCACTGGAGCTGGAGATGCAGAGGAGGTGAGAGTCCTGTTCGTATCTCAATATAATAATATAAGATTCGGGGTTTGTATCAGTTGTTCCTGCATGAGGTTACTATGTTTATCAGGCCCATGACATTTTGAGTACCGTTTCCCGACTCGGCTTTACGGAGTTGTTGGCACCGTTATTATTCGTCCACGGCCTTCGCAGGCAAATGCAGGAGCGGCAGCTGCAGGTGGCGGAGCGGCAACGTCAGAAGGAGCTGGAGCAGGAGCGCGAGAGGCAGGAGCAGGAGAGACAGGAGCTCCTGGAGTGCGAGCGTCTCGAGAGGGAACGACAGGACCGGGAGAGGCTGGAGCGCCTGGAAAGAGAGCGCGTGGAGAGGGAGAGACAGGACCGCGAGCGGCTGGATCGCATAGAACGGGATCGGCAGGACCGCGAGCGTCTGGAGCGGCAGGAGAGGGAGCGCCTGGAGAGGGAGCGCCAGGACCTGGAGCGTCTGGAGCGCCTGGAGAGGGAGCGGCAGGACCGGGAACGGCTCGAGAGCGAGAGGCAGGAGAGGGAGAAGCAGGAGCGCGAGCGTCAGGAGATGGAGCGCGCGGACCGTGAGCTGCTGGAGCGACTGGAGCGTGAGCACCGCGAGAGGGAGCGCCGCGAGGAGGAGCGCGTGGAGCAGGAGCGGGCGGAGAAGGAGCGGGAGCGCCAGGAGAAGGAGCGCCTGGAGCACGCGGAGCACGAGAGGCTGGAGCAGGAGAGGCTGGAGGCCCAGCAGAAGGAGAACGCGGCAGTGAGCACACGTGCCCCATCTCCCCCCTCTTTGATTACAACGCACGGTTGTTGTGAGCGCGCTGCGTATGCATTTAGGCGATTGACCTTGCCTGAGACAATGGTTATTATCATAGTTATAATCCGATCGATGCAGGGCAGCTGAAAAGTAAAAGATGCTTATGACAGCGATGTGGAGAGGTACTTGAGTTTGAGTGACTCCCCCCCCACCCCCCCATTTCCCATCACGGATTCTATCAATACATGCGCGCGCACTTGCTGTGCGTCGTAGTGCTGAGGATGACCACAACCCTGCTGCACTCAACACTAATTATCATCATGCGTGCCCTCCTAAAGCTTTGCCACAGTTCCATAAAGCTTTGCCAAAGCTCCATAATGCCAGTTTGGAGTGATGTGCAATTACCGTCCTGCACCAGACTCGGTAATTGGTGCTATTCGTGCTAGCCCCGTTTGGTTTTGTTTGCTAAAATTGTAATATTCACCCAGCCGTCATTCCAGAGTCAACCCCACATATGATCTGTACGTTTCTACATTTATTTGGATTATCTTTAAGTCTGTACGCCAGAAATCTTATTTTCGATGTGGGTCGATTGAAACAAATAAAGCATTGCTTTAATGGTGCTGAAGATGGCTTCTTTTGTAAGGACATTTGGAAAAGTAATTTGGCAAATGGTGACGAATAATGGGGCTTAATTTATTTTACGTCCCTCAGGGTCAGCGACGCGTAACATATTTCTGAGCCAAGCACACCACCACATCCAGTATTCCTCTCGTTAATGCTGTGCATAGTCACGTGGCTATTCCTGTATTGGGTGAGGAATTAAGCTTGGGGAATAAATGAGATGTATTATTATTACGACAGTACAATCTGAACATGAGCACACTCCTTTGAAGCAAGGCCAGTGGTGCTAATATCCAAAGTGTACTTGTATCAGAAGTTTATATACGGTGCGCTAATATCATTATGGTTACATTTCGATTTAAAGCTTTCATGACTGCCCAGATTCATCTTCTTGGTTCTTTGGGTAAAGTCACGTAGAAGGGAAATAATAAAGTAATAATAAGAAAACATAATAAAGTAAATAAATAAGATTTTTTTTTATGTTTTTTTCCCTTCTACGTGACTTTACCGAAAGAACCAAGAAGATGAATCCCTAATACAAGAAGATGTATTATTATTATTACAGTACAATCTGGACATGAGCACACTCCTTTGGAGCAAGGCCAGTGGTGCTAATATCCAAAGTGTACTCGCATCAGAAGTTTATATACGGTGCGCTAATATCCAGCTTTTACATTATGGTTATTGTTATTGCACACGGGATGGAGGGTGAGACGTGTGAAACTCTGCGTGTTGTCCACAGTACGAGGACGAGGAGGACGAGGGCCTCGAGGGTGTAGAGGACTTGCCCGTTGGGCTCGAGCAGGACCCGGGCTCTGCTGACGACGCCGGCGACTTCCAGCCGGATGCCTCGTCACTCGGTAAGCCAACCTCCCCCCCCCCAGCACCCCTTCCCCCCCATGGCAAGGTGCGGTGCCGATGGGTGACTCGTCGGTACGTCCCCATTGATTGATTTCTTCGCTTGTTGCGGTCAATTTGTACTGCCCGAGATCCGTGCGTCGAATTGTGCATGCAGGAATAGATTCTTGAGCATTTGTCGTCATCATTACCATCATCATCGTCGTCCTCGTGGTGGTTTATTTTTTTTTCTATTGAGCCACACGCCTGCGTGTTAGGGTCTCCTCTAGACACTCAAAAGGGCATAATGTTCAAACCCCCACGTATGGGCAACAGAAAAATCTAAATGCACATCACAGTCCACATCAACGGCACAGAAAACATCAGATCATTATAATAGCACCACCTCTGTCGGGTGGTGGAGGGTTATGGTTAAAATCGTGATATGCCTCCATGCTGATCTAACCCAAAAGAAATTAATTATGCATCAAGGAACTGGTTCTTTTTCATTGCAAATTAGACAATTGAAGCTGTGTTGTAATGCAGCACTTGGGCTGTATGTGCGTATTACTTGTAATGTGGGTATTGTGACGTGATTGGGAGCAGTCCTGTGCAGTTGTGTTCACATTTACATGTTTGAGTTGCACCATGAAAGCACCGCTTTCCGCAGGGGGGACTTGATGTTCTTGTGCAGCTCTGTTGGGTTATTTTGTTTTGTTTTATCGCTGTCCTATTTAACCCATGGCGAGATGAAAAGCTGATCGCTTTCAAAAGGCTCTTCTGTTGTGTTTGTGCTTATGAAACTGTTTCCATGGGCAACTGTTTCATGAAGTGGGCACGCGGCTTCAGAAAAATGAATTTCGCCACGACTCCCCATTTTCTGCGCATGTAATTTACAATAGCGATCATCGTCATCTTTTCTTTGGCAAGTGAAATACTGTTACTTCTCGATCATCTCAAGACTCTTTCTCCAAACGGTCGTGCGATTCATGATTGAGTAATGTTTTTGTAAGGCTACCGATGATTCACTCTCCCCAAGCGATTGGATGAATCGTCACTATTCGGGGGTTGTGATTCCATTCAAGAATCGATTTTTTTTGTCGCATCATTCTTGTGCATTTTTGTAGGTGTCATTTCTTCCCTAATTTGTTTGTACAGTTTTGCTCTTTCCAAAAGTCTACAGTGTAACATTATAAAATAGTTGGTATATAGTCTTTACGATTATTAAGTAATTCTCATATGCACGATTTGATGCACGTTTGTTGGGTGTAAGGATGGAATTTCATGGATGCATTGATTAGCGCCTAATATTATAAAAAAAAACGTGTCCGTTATGCATTCTGCATCTACAAATACAACTGCAGGGCTTTGTTTTCGCGCAGAGGGCAGTGCAGTAAAATCCACTTTTGTATTGTACTATACTGCAACATCTGTGCACTCGCCAACCTGCACTGACCATCTTGCTGAGGTATTGTAATAACCTCCACAACCAGCTTGGCATGGATAGACTTATATTGTAGTGATTGACACGGGGGGGGGGAGCTCTACATGTACACATGCATGTACAATAAAACTATAGGCTGCAAATTTCTTGAAACTTGGAACATTAGATGATCCACCAGCCTTGCCTGCAAAGCGCTGCATTACAATTGCACTCCACCCCCCATGTGTGCGTTTGGTTCAGTTTTCCTGCCGGCCGGCGCCCCACCTCCTCCTCCACCTCCACCGCCACCGCCGCCTCTTCCATCATCACTGGGTGCTCAGCTGACGGGAGTCGGCCCCCCACAGCCCCCTGCGCCGCCTCCTCCTCCTCCTCCACCTCCTCCGCCCCCGGTGGGCATGGCCGCCCACCCAGCACCACCGCCCCCTCCGGGGCCCCCGCCCGTGCTGCTCGGAGGCGCCTTCCAGCCGCCCGGCTCCCCCGGGCCACCTTCTCCACCCCCCTGCTCCTCCTCGTCTGTGTTTGCGTGCCCCCCGGCCACCCCTGTGCCGCCGCCACCGCCCCCCCTTCCGGGATTCACAGCGGCAGCAGCAGCAGCAGCAGCCGCCTCCCAGCAGCAGCAGCAACAGGCTGAGGACGGGCCCTGCTTGACGGGCTTGGCTGCTGCCCTAAGCTCGGCGCGCCTTCGCAAGGTTTACCGGGTGAGTGGACCTCCTCACTGTCCCTTTGACTCTCTCCGCTCTAGCTGCGGCAGCCATTGTTTGCAGACAACGTGGTTCATGCAGCACGAAGAAGACACAATACATATTTATCAGTGGTTAAGACTCACATGTGGGTTCACAAACCCCCTTGCTCTATCATCACCTGGCCACCTTGCAGTCTCTTGCCTGTATACGTGTGTGTGCATTGTGCGCCCTGCCGGCCTTCATAAGAGCATTTATTCCAGCAGTCTGTTGAATGCGAAAGTGGAGATGTGCGTCTCTGTGTGCGTGGTGATGTCAGTCCGAAGATGGTGGGGTGGCCGTGTCCAGCCCGGGCTCGTCCCGAGGGGAGGGGTCCCGTGTGCCTGTGCCGCTTGTAGGAGGTGGCCTCATGGAAGAGATGAGCGCCCTGCTGGCACGCAGGTGTGTACTGTCATCTCTTGATATGTCCAGTGACCTCCACGCGGCAGGGGAGGCGACAACACTCATTCCCATTGACATCACTTCACGTTTTTTAATAGGTGTGACCTCCCATATATAGATAATTCTCAACATGATCATGAGCTATCTTATGTAGATTTTTATAGTGCCTTATTCCAAGGAGCTTTACAGGAATCATAAAATGTATACTTTTGATACATGCATCAAATCACGTGTGTAAGAATCGATTATTCACGGTTTATACAAGTTATAAGCAAAAGTATATGCCAATGTTACATGCCGGCTAAAAGGAATCAACACAGTTGGGCAAATGAGACGGATAGAAATTATAAATTATTAAAACAAGACTACATTTGAAACATTAACGAATCGATTTTTTAATGAAATTGAAACAACAAATATTGACGATTTGCTGTGAATGGGGGATGGGGGAGTTGAATTCTTACACTCCACCAAGTTTCCTAGGCTGTGTCCTGGGCTATTCAACTTGAGATTGAAGCTTCATTCATGAGACTTTAAATCAGCAATTGTCAACCAATTGGAATTGCCCCCCTGAAGGGGAACGGAGGGGGGGGGGTGCAAAATTATTTTGGGGGGAGTGCGTGGGGGGGCAGTCTGCAGCATGGATACCTTGCAGGAGAAATTTTGATAGTGTGTGTGTGCAGGAGAAATTTTGATAGTGTGTGTGTGGGGAACATCAGTATGACGCAACGCGGTAATGCGCAACATGAAGCGGTGCCTTGCTATAACACTGCTTTCATGAGAAGTGTGGGGATTGCTCTCTCCTAAGGCCTGGGAAACTTTGTGTTTTCGGGTCTGGGGAAGGGGCAGGGCGTGGGGAGCAGTGGCCTCAAAAATCGCCGATTTAAATTAACATTTATATTAAAATAATAAAAATAAAACATAATAAAACAATTCTCACGACGTTTCGGCTACAACGCAAGCAGCCGTCTTCAGGTGAAGAATGAGACAATGCCAAGCTAGGAGCTTATATATAAGCTGCGTTGGAGGTGGAGGAAAGAGCGCCTTAACAAAAGAATGTGCATGTGAAGAGGAATTTAGCATATTCATGGAAAATGCGTAGGAGGTGGGCGGGGGGGTTTCAAAGTCATATTATGCCCATGCATTATGCAGGATCAACAGCACCAAGGGGGGGGTGCAGGGATTAGCAGTAACAAAGGAAAGGAATGTTAATGATATGTAGCTGCAGTTACTCAACCACCACGTAGAAAACTAAAGTATAAACTACATAAAAAACTAAAGTATAAATAGCATAGCACCATCAGTATACTTACTATACTCTACACTAAGCTGAGTTACTAACAGCAAGTAATACATTACAATTCTACGTCGTAAAAATTATATAATATGCTTCCATCTAAACTTTATTCTATTGCATCAACGAGCATATACCGTACTATATACTGCCAACATTAAATTATATACTGTATTGCTGTAAACCAACCTATATCTTATACATTTAATATAACACTATGTATTATTCTACCCACCCTAATGTGTGTCGAAATGGTTTATTACGTCCTTCCAATGATTGCTAAGCCAGAATCCATCTTCTCGGTTAAAATTGTCTCTGTGTTTGTATATGTGGATCGCCTCATGAACGAATCTCTCATGATAGCCAGATGGCTTGCAGAGAACCTCTGTCTTGGAGAAGTCAATGTCATGTGAGCCCACTGAATTGTAACAGTGATCTGCCACGGCTGAGGTGTTTGTCCTACCGTGTTTCAGGTCTGCCTTATGTTCACGGATGCGGTCCGAGACATGTCGTTTGGTTTCTCCAATGTAACTGCTACCACAGAGGAAACTTAGTTTGTAGACGCCAGGGTACTGTATGTCTGGAACCACATCTTTTACAGACGGGACCAGATCACGGATTTTATGTACTGTGTTGAATCGGACCTGGATCTTGTGTTTAATCAGGATTTTGGAGATCTTTTTTGTGACCCCAGCAATGTAGGGTAAGGTGATGGTCTTGAAAGGCTCCTCAACAGGATCCTTCTTGATGGTTGGAGTGATGGCTTTGCGGATTGTGTAGTCGGAGTAACCATTAGCCTTAAGAGCTTGGCGTACGTGTTTGAGTTCACTGGAAATGTGTTCATGGTCGGAGATGCATTGGGCTCTATGATATAGAGTCTTGATGAGGGAATTCTTCTGGGATGGATGGTGGTGGGAATCCGGTTTTAGATAAGCATCCGTGTGGGTGGCTTTCCTGTAGACAGAGTGGCTCATTGAACCATCAGGTCTCCTTTTGATTAGGACATCCAAAAAGGGTAGCTTGCCATCATTTTCGACTTCCATGGTGAATCTGATGGCTGGGTGTATGGAATTGATGTGGTCGAGAAATTGGTCTAGAGCAGGCCGGCCATGTGGCCAGATGACAAAAGTGTCGTCTACGTACCTCTTCCATAAGGTCGGGCGTAGAGTGGCAGTCTGGATGGCGTCCGTCTCAAATTTCTCCATGAAGACTGCCACTCTACGCCCGACCTTATGGAAGAGGTACGTAGACGACACTTTTGTCATCTGGCCACATGGCCGGCCTGCTCTAGACCAATTTCTCGACCACATCAATTCCATACACCCAGCCATCAGATTCACCATGGAAGTCGAAAATGATGGCAAGCTACCCTTTTTGGATGTCCTAATCAAAAGGAGACCTGATGGTTCAATGAGCCACTCTGTCTACAGGAAAGCCACCCACACGGATGCTTATCTAAAACCGGATTCCCACCACCATCCATCCCAGAAGAATTCCCTCATCAAGACTCTATATCATAGAGCCCAATGCATCTCCGACCATGAACACATTTCCAGTGAACTCAAACACGTACGCCAAGCTCTTAAGGCTAATGGTTACTCCGACTACACAATCCGCAAAGCCATCACTCCAACCATCAAGAAGGATCCTGTTGAGGAGCCTTTCAAGACCATCACCTTACCCTACATTGCTGGGGTCACAAAAAAGATCTCCAAAATCCTGATTAAACACAAGATCCAGGTCCGATTCAACACAGTACATAAAATCCGTGATCTGGTCCCGTCTGTAAAAGATGTGGTTCCAGACATACAGTACCCTGGCGTCTACAAACTAAGTTGCCTCTGTGGTAGCAGTTACATTGGAGAAACCAAACGACATGTCTCGGACCGCATCCGTGAACATAAGGCAGACCTGAAACACGGTAGGACAAACACCTCAGCCGTGGCAGATCACTGTTACAATTCAGTGGGCTCACATGACATTGACTTCTCCAAGACAGAGGTTCTCTGCAAGCCATCTGGCTATCATGAGAGATTCGTTCATGAGGCGATCCACATATACAAACACAGAGACAATTTTAACCGAGAAGATGGATTCTGGCTTAGCAATCATTGGAAGGACGTAATAAACCATTTCGACACACATTAGGGTGGGTAGAATAATACATAGTGTTATATTAAATGTATAAGATATAGGTTGGTTTACAGCAATACAGTATATAATTTAATGTTGGCAGTATATAGTACGGTATATGCTCGTTGATGCAATAGAATAAAGTTTAGATGGAAGCATATTATATAATTTTTACGACGTAGAATTGTAATGTATTACTTGCTGTTAGTAACTCAGCTTAGTGTAGAGTATAGTAAGTATCCTGATGGTGCTATGCTATTTATACTTTAGTTTTTTATGTAGTTTATACTTTAGTTTTCTACGTGGTGGTTGAGTAACTGCAGCTACATATCATTAACATTCCTTTCCTTTGTTACTGCTAATCCCTGCACCCCCCCCATTGGTGCTGTTGATCCTGCATAATGCATGGGCATAATATGACTTTGAAACCCCCCCGCCCACCTCCTACGCATTTTCCATGAATATGCTAAATTCCTCTTCACATGCACATTCTTTTGTTAAGGCGCTCTTTCCTCCACCTCCAACGCAGCTTATATATAAGCTCCTAGCTTGGCATTGTCTCATTCTTCACCTGAAGACGGCTGCTTGCGTTGTAGCCGAAACGTCGTGAGAATTGTTTTATTATGTTTTATTTTTATTATTTTATTACTTCCCTTCTACGTGACTTTACCGAAAGAACCAAGAAGATGAATCCCTGCAGTCACGAAAGCTTTAAATCGAAATTTAACATTTATAGTTGGGGTCGGGTCATGTACCTCAATATTGCACTCGAGTCACATCGCACCCATCGAGTTTTATATGTAAGGATCAGTGCTGTGATATCGATAGTGGATGCTCTGGCAGTGCATTTGACCATAATGTAAATATAACGTTTTTATCATTTAATGAAGCTTCAAACTCAGGTCAGATGGCTCTGGACACATGCCCATACAACATAGGTGTATGTTTATAAGTTCGTGAAATTAACTGTGCTTTGTCTTTATCCGTGTGATCCAGGGGCCTAAAAGTGTTACGCCCGACAGCCCGTGGAGATCTGTATTTCCATGTGTATGACCGTCGGCATCTCTTTTTGCTCGCATGTCCAGGAGGAGGATTGCCGAAACGGGGACCTCGTCTGAGAAAGTTGACCCAAAAGATGAAAAACTGGTAGGTGTTTGAGTACATTATCTCTTAAACGGATGAATGTGCAAAGCCTTAGGGCTGCTGGCTAAATGAATGTGTGCCGAACAGCTCTGCACAGTTGTAGGGTAGGGGGTGTATGCGCGCACGTTATTGGGTGAAAACGTGCGTGCGTGTGTGTCTGTCCATGGGTGCCTAAGCCCCTTTGTGTCACACCAGATGTTTCGGGTCATCCATCATGACCTTGATATCGACAGGAAGAAGCAGTCCATCTGTCCATGCAAAAACTTGTTATCTGAAAAACTCGATTCAGTAACTTGAAAACAGACTCTATAGCTTGAGTGGATTATCTGACCGTTGTTCAATACTGACCATGCACATCATGGGCAATTTGTACTTGTGCAGTCCTTTAGTCAATACGAATAATCCTCACGCCGTGCGAATCGTGAGGATTATTTGACCCTACTTCACCACGCCAGTCAGTGTGGGTTGATGAAGATGGGGAGCATAGCTGACGAGGCCTAAAATGAGTACCTGGTGTAGTAGTGGCATTCAACGTCTTCACTACTCCAGAGACAAATACTGCTGGGAAGGCTTCGTGCCAGCCACACACCACCTCATGATGTACCACCATGACTTTATTAGCTTATTGCGAGAAACATGTTACCCCAACACTGCCTCGTTGTCTGTTGTGTGTTCTTGTGCGTATCCATGCAGGAGGAGGTGGAGGCTGGAGGTGGAGCGAGGAGCTCCACTCCCGTGAGCACCGCAGGTAAATCTAACAGCCACGTCCCTTCGGAGCTAGTCGACTGCCCGGCCCTTGCTTAAGTGGATGTGTCATTTTTTTTTTTCTGAAAGCCATCGCAGCACTTAGTTGGCGAGGTGGTGGGGTGGGGGGGGGGATGTGCTCTGACCTGCTGTGACCACAGTCTAAATGTAGCAGACACATTCAGCCCCACCGTTGCATACCATGGTCAGCAGCAATCCATGCAGCAGCTCGGATCGTAGATGGTTTAAACATTTTCGGGGTGGAGCGGTAGTTCATTGGTTGGCGCACTATGCTTTGAACACGGCGACCTGAGTTTGATACCGGCCACTCTAACATCGGTGGCAATTGATATCCGAGCTAGTTTGGGCTTCCCTTTCACCAATCTGCACTAACATATTGGGTAGATCCTCAATCCATCAGATCTGTAAATAATTATTATTTGAATTGTTATTGCAAAGTGGTGGATAAATTACCACAACGGAAAATATTTCCTCCTCTTGACAGATGTGAGCAGGAGGACATGGGAGAGGAGCAACGCTGTCGCTGGAAACAAATCCCCCGTGATCGCCAGGCGAGTAGAATGCGATGAGCAGCTGCGGTTATTCCTCTTTGTTTAGTTGACGTGTTACATTATGCGTGTATGCTGTTGAACTTCTTTCGCACCGTACGTAGCCAACTGTGCCAATCGGATGTACGCTTTAACGACTTCCCGTTGTGTTCAAATCACCACAGGACAAAATCTATAACCAATGGCGGATCCTCCAATGGTGCAGCACCCGAAACGGGAAACGAGCGACTCAAGCATGTGAGTGCTGCTGCCGGTCATGCATAGCTCATTTGAGCCCCTATTGTCTGGGCGTTTGTAGAACCCCTCCATGTGCATGACGCTGCATGCTTCCTTTGCAGGAGATAATGGAGGAGATGAGGAAAGAACTACAAAAGGTCAAAGAAGAGATCATTAATGGTGAGATGTCACTTTTTCATGAAAATATAACCTTATTAACACTTTTCTTTGCACTGGGTTTAATTACTGCAATGGCACACTGCTCCATTATATGCAATTGCCACTTCAGTTAAATGTAGGGGTTCTTTCACAGCACATTTTTGACCATTTATGGAAAGATCATCACAGTGAATTATGCTGCCTTATTTATTTTACCCACAACGTTGCTATAATTGCAAATATAGTTTTTACTCGCAAGCGCGTGTGAACACAGTTGCGTCGTAGATTTTTAAAAATAGTCTCGTGACAAGTGTCTGTTTTTTTTCTGTTTATTCCAGTTATTCGAGAGGAGCTCAACCGACTCAGCACGTCGTGAGAGGGCAGCAGAGTCTCGAATATTCGAGCAAAAAGTGCCAAATTGTGACGGCGGTTAATTTTGGTTGCGCTGGCAGCCACTGGGTGTGATCAGGTCACGATTGGGTAGATGAAGGTTTTAGGAGTTTCAGGGACGTGCGCATGTCCCCTGCGCGAGTGGCGCCAGCTAGCTCACAACATGGCGGGAGGAGACTATATCTTAGTTTGACCTCCCTTCGCATAGCCGGATTTAAAGTCGCCTCCACCGTAGCGTTCCAGGGACAACTCGCAGCAGCGGAGCCCAAGCATGAGGTCTGTCAGGTTCAACAAGCCTGCCTTGCCTGGTCCACAAGGCATTGCAATGAGGCTGCTGCCTCTAACGTCCTTGATCCTGACTGGGGAAATAATAAATACCGTTATAATAATATAGATGTACCCTGGTGGTCACTCGTCCAATGTGGGAGGGCTGGGGTAGGCTTGTGCGTGTTAAATTGTCGTAAGAATCACAAACTCCATTGGGGGACAGTAATTGAATAAGTACACTCGGAGTCGTTTTTAATTCAGTTGAGAGCGATTTTAAAGTGCCGGTATGAGGGCCTGTGATGGCAAAAGCGCTGGTCAGGCGGTGCGATTCATCACTCTCTGCTTACACGAGGGTACTGCCACTGCCCAGGCATGGCACGTTCCGCGCAGGCGCGTTAATCTCAGCTGCAATGCCACTGATGAAATGTACGGGATCCAAATTTCACTAATACTAGAAAAGTAAATAAAAAAATCACTCACACTTTATCGCTATAAGTTTTTAAATTAATCACGTGACAATAACAAATCACAACCACCACTTCAAGTTCTAAAACCCATGCTTTAGTTAGAAATTATGGAGAGAGGAAAAAAAACATAAAGAACAAAAAAAATAATTTTTGTTACATGCCAAAACACTTTAATATTGCTGTAGCTCACCGCTTCATGTGTGTTTCTGTGAAGGAAGATAACTATTAATAACGATAGACAAGTCACGTACTGCTCTAACTGATGTTTACATTTTGCGTTGTTGAAGCCACTAAACGCTTGTTTTTTGTGTGTGGACCAGAAACAAAACTCGTTTCTTCTTACAAGAAAAAACAGCTGTCGGGCAGCGCGAGTCGTGTGTCATGAGGGGCTCTGAGCTGAGTATCTTCACTCAAAGTACTCCCGTCACAAGCAGGCTTTTGTTAAAATATTGCGTTAGTACTATTTTATTTTTAAAAATAACAATTAGACGTTTTTGCAGTTTAAGCAGCCGCAGGTGTTTACGGAAAATACAATTTCACGCAGAGGTATTGGAAATTTGTCAAATGAAATGTTTAGTTTCTATTTTTTTAGTTTGCCGACATGAGGCTCGTGCACGTGTTTCTGGCAGTTAAACTTGCGTGCAAATAAAGTTTTTTTTTTGGTGTATTGTACGTAGGTAACAGATTTTTAATTTTCACTCTACTGACTGTCCTTTCATGCTTTTAGTGAACCGTGTGGCGTTATCAGTTGCATGCTACCTTATTAAAGTAACTTAATAAAGATGTTGTCTGAGAGGTTACTTTTGCATGTTGGTCGTGGTGGAGGGGCTTTGCGTGACCTCTGTACCAATCTTCACCCCTTAACCTTTATGTTGCGAGGAATTAACAAGTGGAGGAATATTTTGTGCACACCTTTGACCAAGTTACTCTGAGACAACCAAATATCATTGGCTCTCAAAAAGTAAGCAATGATGAGCCTGATTAATACAGCATTTAAACAAGTGACCACCAGCAGGCCTTGCCCTGGTGTTGTTGGCATGGAGTTGCTTCCTGGGTAAAATGTATTATAAATAAAAAAACAATTCATTACCATTTTGAGCCTTCAGCTTTCATTAGCAGTTTTAAATATTCTGGAGCATCCAAGGCAACGGTGGCCAATACACCAAGCACCGATTCATTTTGGTGGATCTCAGCAGGCCCCGAACTCCACCAGAATGCTGTGACCTACAAATACCACTAGACTACTGACAAAGTACTAGCACCATCTATTGGTAGAAATTAGTTATTTAAGGTATGAATTCTTAGTCGGAGATTTGTATTTTCCATCTTCCAAAAGTGAAATGTGTGTGCATTGTATACTTATTTTAGTGTTCTTATTTGCCCTGAGATCCACAAGACCTCTGTTGCAATCCACCCGTGGATCTCGATCCACTTTGTTGGCTGATTCTCAGGCGAGTGGTTGGGATATGATGGGATTTAAGATGGGTGGTTGCAACAGATACTGGAGTAACAATAAATGCATTTGTTTTTACCATTAATTTAATATATTTCAATGCTGTGAATAGTTTTGGCAAAAAGCATCTACTTGTCCGATTGGTTTGTATTCGTTACTTCATGTAGTCTCAGTGCAGTGACCTATGGTTTTATAATTTATATTTTTTAAGGCCTTGGTTTGTGGGAGATTTAGTTGACTGCATCATTATCCACTGAATTAAATTCGTTTTTGTAGCCTGAAAAGTCGGGCATTATGGTATTCATTTGTCTTTTCTATAATGACGTGTTTGCTGTTAGACCAGCTTTGTATAAATCAAGCTTCCTCGTGTTTGTTTGGTGACCTCTAAATTGTCCATTATTTTGTCCCCTGTGTGATGATATTCGTGAATAATTGGTTAGATATGACGGGAGGCTAGTGGGTCAAATTCTTCAAATTAGTTTGATCCCTCATTTAAAAGAATGAACAAAGTATTTTTCAATTAATTAGTATATTATAATAATGCAAACCTGTCAACCCACACGGTTTGCCTGTATTCTTTAACAGGGAAATTGAGTTTTCAGGTCCATACGGCGTACCGCCATTACAATACGGGCAACAAAAGTATTTTTTTAATCCTTTATATTAAGTTCACTTGCGCGCTTGCTTGCTTACGACCGTGCAAATCTTTCGGTCGTTTTTTAACCCACTTCCCGTGATCCAATCGAGCTGACATTTTCCACACAGACTCGTCGTGCGTGACAATGTTCGTGAAAATTATTTTCCAAAATTTTACACTTTTTAGGACAAAATTATATTTAATTACCAATTGCTTAATGGTGCCATGCAATTATCTGACCCATAGGTGGCAGCCATCTCAAGCCAGAGGACGAGAGGACTCTAGCCGCCACGCATATAAAGGATTTATAGTGAAAAACTTTGTTTTTACGGGTTATACTTGTTCTCCCCTGTGATGGGACTTTGTAGGATGAACGTTGAGATTTGTAAGGGCACGGGGTGACCAATACGGTCTGAATCGATCTATGTAAGAGAGCGGTGTTGTAGCAGGTTAGCGTACTGCCCTTCAAACAGGAGTTCGATTCCCGCTCACGGCCAACGCCAGGTCCTGCGTCTCCCCTAGGTCGACTCGGCCTCATGGTTCGATGTTTAAACATCGCCACTAGGGAGACAAAGGCGGCCGGGCGTGGTGCTGGCCACCAACACCCCCTCGTGCCCCGTATAGGCGCTCGCTAAGGGCACTTGCCCCAAAGTATGCGGAGGACATACGGCGGGGTGGGTATCTGTGTAGACTTGGTGTGTTTGTAGGTGGTAGGGGTTAAGTGCTTTTAGCGAGCGCCTCTTCAGGTCCAGCACGAGAGACTGGGTATGACCAGCAACCCCGCGCGGCCGCCTTTGTCTCCCCAGTCCTCCTGATGTGTACACATTGAACCAAGTGAATGGGTGCACAGACAGGTGGTCATCGGGCTTGAGGGTCTGACGGTGGGCAATGGCTACGGCTCCCGGAAGTCAACCTGCACCAAGTGGTGAAGTATGGTCGAATAACCTTCACTGCTTCGGGGGGGGGGGGGTGAAACTCTCATCCAGCAGTGGATTTACAAAGGCCTGCGCACATTTGCCCCAAACGAGAACGATGTCGGAAAGAGTCGGCGATTGGTGGTTCATCCCGTGGGTTGGATGTCCTGGACCCTGCCACGTAAACGTGGAAATGCCACCACTAGACGTGCGAGAACAGTCAGGAGCGCAGCCCAGTTCATTTAAAGTTCATTGATTAGGTATAGCCCTGTGAGCCATTCGGCTCTTGAATCGGGTGCAACCGCAACAAACAAAAAACATGAACAAGAAAACATCTAAAAGTGACTATGTGCAGACTAAGTGCAAACCGAAAATCCAAGAGAAGACAGCAAAATATTGCAGAAAAGCACCGTACACCCACAATGTGTGCGCAAATCCCAGTGGGATGCAAGTCAAACAACAACCACAAGATAACTTAGATTAAGGTCATCAGTCTAACTCCGTACTACAACAAACAAACATGGCCAGACCAAAAACTTTTCTAATTCACCAAAATAAAGCCATGAAAGCAATGAAACGGTGATCATAGTGAAATTTGTCTTTCGATTAAGCTGGTGAGATGAATACTCTTTGGTTATTTCGGTCGGTATAAAATAAGTGACGACGTTTCGGGCGCAACACAAGGGTCCGTCATCAGGTGTTTTATACCCTACGTGACTTTACCCAAAGAACCAAAAAGTGTGGATTCCTGCAGTCACGAAAGCTTCAAATCAAGATCGTCAGATAAAGCGACACGTGGACTCTGACGCTTTGTGCTGATTCCATTGCCCCCGCAGCAGACGACCGCTTGTATTTAGTGACGTCATCGCAAACTGTGACCTCCCTCCCCCCCTGCGACGTCATCCCTCTACAAAAAAACGGATGATCGCGCGTTTGACGTCACGACGCACCGCGCTCCACGTGCCATGACGTCAGAGGCGTGACGGCACGCAAAAGCTGCTGAGCGATGACGTCGCGGCGCGTTCGGTTCTCGGGGCGACGTCATCGCGCAACGTCGACGTCATCGCGCAACGCTGACGTCACCGCGCAGCCCTCCTGTGGTGACGCTGTCATTTCGTAACGTCCAGCGGGGGGGGGGGGGGGGGGTTAGCGGGTGACGCAATGGCAAGCGGCCTTCCGATTGGCCGGAGGAGTTGGCGGAAGTTGGGGGCGTGGTTAGTGCCCCACGTGGTGTGCGCGGGGCCAATCGGCGAGTTTCGCGCCCAACTTCGCGAGAAGGAAGTCGGTTGGTGGAGGCGTAAATTTCGCGGGATTTCTGTTTTTATTTTTTGTTTTATTTCGCTTCAGTTTTTTTTCCGTCTCAAGCCGAAGCCAAAGGTGCGGGCGAACGTTGACGTAAAATAAGTAAATCATTTAAACGTTAAACCCACCCCACCACAACAACAACAGCGGTTGGGTACGAGAGCCGCGATTCCCGCCCTCGCGAGGCCTAGGCTAGTCGAGCGCGGCCCGTAAAGATTCAAAACGAGAGAGACCCGAGGCGGTTCGTAAACAAACGCGTTTAAGATCGTAACTTCTTACCACGTGCAATTCCACAGCCTTGTTTAAATATGACCGTCGGTGGGTGGCTGTCTGAAGCCGGTGTGCACGCAGAGCGTTACTGTTGTCGAGAGTCAACTCGGAGCGATTGTCGATGCCGAGGCGCGCGGAGTTTGCCTGGAGCCCTGCGGGGTTCAACTGCGGGGCCGTGGGGGGCCCTGCGGGGTTCAACTGTGGGGCCCTGCGGGGTTCAACTGCGGGGCCGTGGGGGGGCCGTGGGGGGTTCAACTGTGGGGCCCCGCGGGGCTCAACTGCGGGGCCGTGGGGGGCCCTGCGGGGTTCAACTGCGGGCCCGTGGGGGGCCCTGCGGGGTTCAACTGGGGGGCCGTACGGGGCCGTTACTTGCGCGGCGTCTAAACGCACGGCAACAGCCGCCGCCACGCTCGTCTTAACTGGCGGCGACGTCACCGCAGCTCTTGTGCCAGGCTAGGTGCACGTCCAGCGCCTCCCTTAAGGGTTGAGAGCTCGGCTGGCAGGTCATGGGACAGAGCCAGGCGTTATCGGTCTACTGAGATGACTGGCGTATGTACTCTCCTGTGTTCCCGGCTATGCTAATTTACGTTCGTAGTTGTGAGCATCGCTCCTTTGTTTTTGTTGTAGGGCGAATAAACCACATTAGTCACGTCTCTTCTCCAGCCCGTGCCGCGTCCGTTTAGCACCTCTCTATCCGGCTAAACAAGCTGCTTTGTCATGCGATCCTTGTTGGATGAGATCACCGATAAAAATCTAAGATCTTTTAAGGATCTGTAAGCTCACAATCCAGTCTGGTAAAACCCAGGATGGGTCGTAGGTAGGCATGACAGCCTTAATTTAAACACACACGGACACACCCACCCACGTGCGTGACAGCTACTGCTCTTGATGGTGGTTACAAGTGTTGTTCCCCGTGTGTGTGGTATAGAATGCGTGACAGGGCATCTTCGATTTGGAAGCAGTGTCCTTGTAAATTAACAGTACGCATATTAAGTGGTATACTTGGTCTGGACTTTCTCTCAATTCGGCCTAAACGATTACACCCGTTGCATGATAGTGTATTGGCAATAAAAGCATCACTGAAATAAATGTGTGCGCAGCGCTGCAGAGCCGTGCACGAACCATCTGGTGTGCCATGTAATATGCGCTTCCCAAATGAGGAAAATCGTTGGATATGTGCCCTCATGTGGAGGGCTTGTGCGGGAATGAATAAAGAGCGCGATGTTAAACATATCGGTATGCATATACTGTATCGATCGTTGTTAAGAAATTGGTTCGCTTAGTTGCTCAACGCTAAAAACAGCGTTTGGATTGATGCTGGCCGACCTAAACAATATTGTCGAAGCTTCTGGTTTATGGTTGAGTAATAAACTATCTTCAGTAAGTTTTACCTAACTTAATATTTGCACGTAAAACTTGTGGACAACACGGATTCATTACTGTCATTTGCTTTTTGTTAGCGCGCAGGAAAATGGTGCACAGCAAGTTCACGATAGGCGAGGAGGTGATGGCGCGCTGGCCCGGCAGCTGCATGTGGTATAAGGTGCAGGTGCTGTCCTACAGCGAAGGAAGTAGCATCTATAACGTCAAGTATGAGGACGGAACCGAGCTGGAGCTGGAGCCGAGCTCCATCAAGGTACCTGTGCTTCACAGCAGCCCTCCAATTTTAGTATGACAAGTTGGTGTTTCTTCCAGTGACTCTATCTCATGAGCAAATCACCCTGAGTGTACACAATTTCATCAGATCTCAAATACAGAGTCGATAGTGGGGTAAGCCACGTGGCAATTGGTCACGTTTACAAATACATCATCTATACGTGCCAAAGTATTGATTAAATTCTGACCAAGAAAGCTCACTGGTGTCTTAAGTCTTTGAATGACTGAATTTAACATCAAAATATGACGTTTCACTCAAACACATTTTTTGTCATCAGGTAATGAACCCAGATATCAAGTGCACTTCACTCGGAAATCGGGTTTAGCGATGGATTCTTGAGATGGGGTCACATTTAGACGCAATGTACAGTACTCTGAATCCGAACTGTCTTGCACTGAATCTGCATGTGTGAAGCATTGAGTATTACCTACCAGTATGCGTGTTTTCTTGGGTGCTTACATTTTTTTACAGGAAGGCAATGCTTGTGAATAAGAATTGGCCAAACATCCCAATGTGGGATCCTCAAGAAAGAGTCTTGATCCCCATCAAGGCTTTATTTCTAGGCCATCACTTTTAAGAGATTACATTTTTTTCAATTATCATGAGACGATTAAATTTCCATTCTGAACACTGGCATGAAGCCGTTTACCATTACCACAGCTGAGAATGTACTCAAGTCTGCATTTGGGGCACTTGTAGCATCTTATTCCCTGATATATGTGTTGGATGGTTCTATTAGTAGGGCTTCAATTGTCATTATAGTCATACTGTAAATGATTTCTATGCCCTCTTTAGTGGGGGCAAGTTTATACTCAAAGAGAATAATATGCATGAATGTGGTGCAGCATATTTAAAAATCACAAAAATACATATAATCTCGAATTTCGTAAAATAACATTTTCAAAATAGGAACCTGTGTGATCAAATCACCTGGAATGCAGCTGAGCTCGTCAAATATCTTAATTGAAGCAGGGTCTAGTCTAGATCGTGCTTGGTTGGCTATTCACTTTTCACACCAGGTTGTCGGCTGTGGAGCTATAACAATATACATTGTTGTAATGTACTTTCCACCTTCAATCTGCACAAATAATCCCCAAGACCCACATGTTGTTCGGAGGCCCTCATTCAATAGTGCATTGTCAAAACGGGTGTACATGTTTCGGTTTAAAACCAGCAAGCGAGCAAGTGATTAGATTTCTTTTGCGAATGTGCGTGCCTGTTGAGCAGAAGATCGGGTCGTTCCGTACACCCCGGAAGTCTCGCTCTCGCTCGCGCTCCAAGTCCCCGGGTCGGCGATCCAATTCGCCCGGGAGGCGATCCAATTCGCCCGGGAGGCGCCCCCGCGCTCGCTCCCCAATCCGTTCCCCCAAAGAGAACGATGAGGAAGCCAAGAGCAGCAGGGCCACCAAGCGAGAAGAGGAGCCCATCCAGACTACCACCAACCACACGGCCGTCAAGCAGGTAACGCAGGCAGGGTTTTGGCACTGCAACAAGGCGAAACTCTGTAAAAGAGTCGAAATTGGTTTTATAATAGAACACCGGTTATTTAGCCTGTAGGCATGTCACGAGTCGCCTCTGTGGTGATTTGATTCACGAATATTTTAACGTTGTGGTGAACTACAAAGGGGGTTGTGTGAACCGATAACTTGCAACATATAAAAAAAAATCCTAAGTAATCAAGTCTCGCGCACACCATTTACTCTTATCATAAGTGTAAGAATCGATTTTAATTAATAGGTCATTGCTCTGTTAACCACTGCGTTGGAAGTACTTTAAAATCACAGGCTGCAAATACTTTACTTGTATTTTAACAGACATTCTCTTTTTTCTAAAAGCAAGAATGTAATTTGTGATATTGAATGTTCCAATGATACTCATCACGGTTATTAAACGTAACACAATTAAGATACATTAAATTGTGTGGAAGATGCATTAATAAAAATGAGGCTGCGAGGTGGCCAGGAGATGGCAGTAAAGCAAATGTAATCGTGAACCTGTGTGTATGGAGCTTTATGTGTTACGCCCTTGTAACACATGGGTTTTTCTCGGCTATTCTGGTCTCCTCCAGCATGCCAAATGTTCAGGATTACCTAGGTAAACAAAGAGCGTTCTTATAATAGATCGATATGAAAGTGAAAGATGATCACTAAGCCGAAATAATGACAATATACAACATTTCAAATATATTGCAACAGTAAAGTAATCCCTCCAATACGGTGCATAAATTGTGAAGGTGGACAGAATGTTAGCAAAGTGTGATACTTGGAAAGTGATTTTCTTGTGTTCCTAGGCTATCACAAAAGTGAAGGAAATCAGCAAAGAAAACAATGGTGCGGAAACTGGGAAGCAAGCGGCCGTCATCGTGAAGGTGCGTGGTTTGCCTCTGCAGTGTGGTTTTGTCTCGTCAAATGCCTTGGTCTTCGTTAGTGATTCCATTTGTACATCCTCTGTCTTCCTTGTATTGCTCAGTTAATTGTTAAAAAAACATGTCTCAAATGGCTATATTTTGGTGGTTTCATTTTGGAATTAATAAAAAAAATTAGAATAACATTGCTCATTTGTCTCGCACAATTTATAAACAATGTACATCAAGATGCTTCACACAACTAAAGGTTGGTGCTTCACACCTATACACATGCATGCACAGATACTGGGATATCTGCGCATGACATGGTGACGAGGTCATCGCTTTGGAACCCGCAGGGTAGAAACGTGCAAGCGCCTCGCCGGCATTGGAGCATCACGATCCCCGTGCGTGTGCCCCTCCTGCCTTTGGTCTCCTACTCAGGAAAAGGTGATGAATGAGGAAAAGGCGATGAAGGAGAAGAAGAAGATGGGTGCCGTGGCGAGCGAGAGCAGCCCGTTAGTCATTTACCGCCTCAGGAGTCGGCAGGGCATCAATCAGCCCAAGGAGACGCCCCCCGTGGAACTTCCCAAGTTGTCCTCAAAACCGGAAGAGATCTGCCCTGAGCCGGGGCTCGGGGTGACGTTCGGTAGGTCGGTGTCGCCTGCGGGGTGTTGCTGGCAGCGCTGCCGAGAGCAGCTGTGCTGAACCACTGTCGGTCTGGTGCCTAAGGCGGTGACTGCACCTGTGTAACTGGGTTCAAGTCCCTCACTGGTCACCGCTAGTTGGATGTACACATGCCTAATTTGGTAGGCATGGAACGATGTACCCCCCCCCCCCCCACTGATTCGATTAAGCGATTATCTCTCGTCTCATTTTTCCCATCTGTCTTTTTTTTCTGAATTTGTTTGGCTGTTTTGTGCATGCATGTCATTTGCTTATAAATCACTTACTGCTTCTTACTTGCACTATTTGATGTATGTATTGAGTAATAATTGATTTTAATGTATTGATTGTTGCATCTTTCCTTATCTACTAAATGGCTAAATGACATCGACCAACAACGGATATTTGCCTTCGGATTTGGTTCCTGACTGCAAAAAAAAGTAGAGGTGGGCCTTAAAAAATATTTTTTTGACATTCGGTCATGTTGCATAGGGATTATGAATCAATACATTATGGTTATTATACCAAATTAGTGATATTTGAAACCTGTAGATTACCGAGGGCAATATATTTAAGTTATTGCAATTTATTAAAAAAAAAAATTGTCATTTAGTCCTCCACTGTGGTCACTTCTTCCGTGAGGCCTCTCTTGGCCGATGGCAATGCATCCAGGGTGAAATAATATATCAGATTTCTATGCTAATGTTACATAACATCTAACAACAATGATAATAAATAATGTAAAATGCGTGGCTGCTGCTTGCACCAATCGCGATTCACTTGAATCCGTTGAGTGGCTTTGTTCCCCTTCTAAATGTTGAATCTGGCAGGGGTTTCACTCGCGAGCCTTGCTCGGGCTCTCTCCCCCGGTGACACCCGGCGGCTGTGTGTGGCTCGGCAGGCACGGCGCTGCTGCCGCTGGCTCTCCCGCTGGTGCTGCTCTACGTCCTGCATGTGTGCTGCTCGGACGGCTGCAGCCTGCTGTCCCCCCCCGCCCCGCCCCCGGGCCTGGCCTCGCTGTGGGACATGTGCACGTTGGTTCTCTGCCTTGGCTGGTGTCTCTTCCAGGCCCTGCTCTGCCGCCTGCCCCTTGGAAATGTATGTGCTCGCGAGCACTGTTTGGTGCTCAGGGAGCTGAGGGGTGGGGGGTCATGGATAATGGGGGTGCATGTGTCTCACCTTTACCTATTCAGGCGCTTTGCACAAAGCGGTTTTGGATTTAGAGTTGCAGTGTAACGGTTGTACTTGGTGTGATGAGTAAATGCACGTTCACCTACAGTTGCAATAAAGCTGCCAACTAGCGAAAATATTTGCAAGTTGAGCTCAGCTGTACATGGTTAATGTACGCAGCACACAGCCAAGACTCTCCAATGTGACTGTTTGTAAGGGTGAATGTGTCGTAAATTTGGAATCTGTCAATGTGAGGCTGAAGAAGCCAGTGTCCCAAGGGCCTTATTTGTCACCTGAACATGTGCAGTCCCTCGGCAGCATGATTGTCAATAAATAACTTTCTCAAATACATATACGACAACAACACAGCCACATAGATGTCTCTATATGTGTATGAAGTTTAAGCATTTAATTTAGCTGCATGTAAAATTTACATTTTATGCATGTTACCCTGGGTGTTTGAGTTGAGTGTGTATGCTGCAGGGGTGTTTATGTTTTTGTCATCACTTTGGCCAACTGTACACAAACTAAACCTTGTGGAATATGTGTCTTGACACTACAAGAGGATCCCCACTGATGGAAACAAATGCTAAAGACAGGTTGAATTGAGCCTGAGGTGGATGACCACTTCTGAGCTTGAAACATAACCACATTAACTGTGACATAGCCACATTTGACGATATGTTTACTGGATGCATTGCATTAACTGCCAGTAGTGAGACATTGTTTTGAATTAATGCAGTTGAGATTAAGCACGTGTGTGGCTTCTCACATTTGTCACTTTTATGGAGTCTCTGGATATTTTTACGTGCATAATTGGGCACATGGCAAGGCTGTTCAATTTTTCCGTGCGTCCCACTTCTCACATTAATAGCGACAGGGTTCTCTTATTGTGTTTGTAACAGATGGCTTTATTGCTTTTGAATTTTCAGGTCACGGAGAGGGTGCCACCAAACACGGAGCAGCGGTTGAAGTACAGGCTGAATGGTGAGTTTTGTGCGTCAGTGTCGGTTTTTTTCTGTGCTGCTTATGCAGACGTTTACTGTAAAGTGAGGAATGTCTCAAGTGGGGGGGGGGGGGGTAGGTTAGCAGCTGGTGGTGCTGCTTGGCAGCTCCACGGGAGACCCCGTGATGTTTGGTCTTCGCATGAGTAAGCCGATGCTCTGGCCAAATTTCATGAAAATATATTTCCCGCAATTACTTCAGAACGGCCGAGAACCTTCTTGTGGGATGCAGATCAATAGGCGGCAAGCTTGTGTTGTCACAATGTTTTTGGGAATGGCATGTTAAAGTTGAACACTTTGTAAATTAATTTATATTGCCACTCCGAAGGGAATTTCACAGTTGATTGGTTATTTCAGTTGGCATTCATGATAGTCTAGTCCAGTGATGAGTGGTATATTTTTTAATCAGAAAAATTATTTTTTAAACATGGACAAAATAAAGTAAATGTATGTTGAATAAATTATGTAATTTATTAAGTAACTTAAATCACCTGAACACGTGCTTGGGCCATGGCTCTGCCTGCCCATAATAAGTTTAAGCTACTGTGGAGATTCAGAGGTCAGAGAGCTGAGCTGGTACCCCTGAGATCTTAGATTGGAATCCAGGAAGTTACCTGAAATTAAACTGGGTTCTCAATCGTGAGTTGATGAGTTTATGGTTTTATTAACTGGACTTCCAGCTCTGAGATTCTAAATATTCGTTGCAATCGAACTTTACTTTCTCTGGCAGTGGGTGGGAAAGTCATGCCCTCTACCGTATGGACCAGTTCACTTGAAAGGATCTCTGAGACAGCTTTGCAATATCCGCTTCTGTCGGCTATTCTCAATGGGAAAGGTCGCATTGCTTTGCTTAGAGTTCCCAATGGATACTTTGTCTTATGACATGATGCCAATTGCACATTTAAAATGAAATAAATATGAAGCTGCTGGCCTGCATATTAATGTCTCACTTGAGCATTGCTTCCACCACAGGGATCCACGCCCTGGTGTTGAGCATCGCAGCATTCAGCCTCGCCAAGTACAAGGAGGCCTACGTTGCCTTTGTTCACGACAAGTTCCTGCAGCTGGCCGTGTCGGCTGTGCTGCTTGCCTACCTGCTCTCCGCGTACCTGTTCGTGCGCGCACGTTGTGCCTCGCACATTGCTGTCGCCACTACCAGACGCCCCGGTGAGCACCCGCTGAAGCTGGTGTTAGCACACACCCAACCAAGACATCAAGTGAAACCCATGCACACTGTTTTAATGATAGAGCGGCAACAAGAGTGGCTAACGTGCCTGAAACAAAGCGCCTGGCTGTTGTACACAAAATTCATGCAAACTGTCTTTCTGCACCCGGGCAATCCTGCTGCATTAAATCCTGTTTTTTTATGTTACTCATAGACACGATTTATTTGTGATAAGTCACACAAAATATTTCAGTTAGAGCTCATTCAGCTTTTGGCCACTTTTATTTTTCCTCGACTTCTCACCACAGTCAAAAATATGGAACTCATCTGTAGTGATATTTTGTTTAAGAGGTGCCATGTAATGGTGATGATGAAGCACTTCATAAACGTCCACTTTATCAGGAAACATCTTTTACGACTTCTTCTTTGGACGCGAGCTGAATCCCCGGATTGGAAACATGGATCTCAAGAGTTTCTTTGAATTGCGGCCTGGATTTATTGGCTGGGTAAGTAAGTCTCTAACACTTTCTACTTTGTAGGATATTTCTGGGATGGGATTTTTCATTCGGTTAAAACTGCATGCTGGAAGTTTCATGTGAAGATGCCAGTGCACAGGGGAGTTTTTCTGTTAAGAGGCCATGTAAAGGTTTTTTCTGACTGCATGCTTGTGGATTACAGGCCATCATCAGCCTGGTCATGGTTCTTCAAGACCTCCAGAAGAATGAGGCGTTCTCGCCTGCCCTACTTCTCTACGTTGCCTTACAGTTCATCTATGTGGCTGACGTGTTGTGGAACGAGGTGAGCCAAAAAAGTTGGACTCATTAATTTAACCTCCTCCACTGCAATGGTTCATGAGGCCAGACCAGGTATTTCATTTGTTGGTAAAACCTGAGGTGGCATACATATACCAGTTCTAATTTCTTAATGTGGTCAACAATAAAATAATGTTATGATATCCACTTGAAATCATTCAGTTATCAAATATTCATTCTAGTCCTATAAATACATAGGTACAACTAAAGTTATGCTACCGCAAATGATAACCAATTTCTGCTGAGGCCCATGAACGAAAACCTTCTCGCCTGCTGGAGCTGTTGCTATGCCTTTTTTCAGCGCAGGCCACATTGAGAATCTCTAGCGCCCTACGGGCCAAGAGTGCCACGTGGAAATCTAGTGACACGATGTCACGTGAGCGAGTAACGTCACATTCTTAAGCGTCGCGTGAGCGAGCGTGACATCACACTTGGGAATAGTTATTGCTAGCATGTTTGCAGTGAGCCGCCCACCCAGTTGTTTGCCGAGCATTCACCGACCTTCGGGCCTGTCACATCCACGTTGCAGGCCAGAAAGTTTTCACACCCCTTACAGAGTCCAAGTCCGGCTTTTAGGCAGCTTGCCAAAGATGATCATTTTTCCTCAGATATATACCTTCTATGTTCAGCTTCCCATAGGATTATATTAGGCTCGTCTTCTGAAAAGTATTGTAATTCACTGAGCCTTGTAGACTATTTCAAAAGCATCCTGATTCCGTTGCATGGCCAATTCTGTTTTTTATTATGTGACAATGACAAAGCGTGCTTGTTTATCCGTCATAAAATTGTAATATCAATACGTCTTCTAATGAAAGGAACTTAGAGGCATGATGATTACAAAGACACATGTTTGGCTGTGTGTATGCGGTTCGGACGGCAACAGGAGCGCAGTCTATCGACGGGCGACATCCCGCACAAACACTTTGGCTTCCTGCTGGCCTTTACCAACCTGGCGTGGATACCTTTTGCTTCGAGCCTGCCGGCCTACTACCTGGTACACCACCACCAGGAGCTCACCGCCTACTGGGCCGCAGCGATTTGCCTGCTGTACCGTACGTGCTGCCATCCTGTCCCACACAAGCACACGTATCACACATGTACCACTTGCAGCACGCACACGTGTACCATGCAAGACACGCGAACCACGCATAACATGCACACGTACCGCACACAACACGCACAGCACATGCGCATGTGCGGTGCAATTGTGCGTGCTATGTATGGTACATGTGTGTGTTGTGTCACACACCACACACCGCAGGGAAACTGGTTGCCCTGTAGTCCATCATTCAGCAAAAATCACAGCATAGACTACTGTGACATCAGCAGATTTAAGTCATTCTTGGGGAGGGGGACAGATTGGAGAATTACTGAAGGAAATACCCCCCATCTCTATGCTGTATATATGTTGAACTTCTTTCGCACCGTACGTAGCCAACCGTGCTAATCGATGCTCTTCAGGTTGTATTGTCAGGGATTGTGTTATTGTAGAAAGCTCACAGACCTGTTATTGGTTATCGTTGATGTAGTCTTACTTTGTAAAATATGGCATGTGGTAACCATGTGCTTAAATGTTATGATTGAACCAAAAGAGCACCTTTTTAAATTTATTGTTTTCTTATTTTCTCAGATAAATATATCTTTTAGAAATGAAGTGTAAAAATAGGCTTCAGATATTCTTTTTTATATACTTAACTGTGCATTGAATTATTTTTTTTACATTTGATTTATACTTTTTTAATTGAAATACTTGGAATCTAAAGAGGCAAACTCCTGATGGTTGACTTCCTTGTTTGTCTGCATAGTTGTGGGCTATGTCATCTCCCGGAGGGCGCACACGCAGAAGAATGCTCAGAGCGACAGTGCCGGAGATCGTAAGTAACCATCCCTGTTGGTCCTCATCATGAAGGTTCGCTGGGCATTGTTCAATGTTTTTTTGCAACTGATTTTCTGACTGGTCAAGGTTGTGAAATCAGCATTGTGGGGAGCGATAGTGTAGCGGTTATTGTGAATTGTTATACGTCTTGATCCACAGCTTGAAATCGGTTCCCATTGGCAACACCGAGTAGTGTGAGTGGCAGTTGTGTATCAGAGGCGCTGCCCTGTGTTTGCGAGACCGACACTGCTTGTGCTGCTTGTGTCGCAGGTGGGAAATCTGCTGACAGCCGGAGTTCACCGGTGCTGGGCTGGTGGAGCCGCCTGCGCCACCCGGAGCGTCTAGGCGAGCTCTTGATGTTGCTTGCATGGAGCCTGCCCTGCGGTAATGATCCTGCCACAGGGTCCCTTTACACGGGGATTATGACCGACCTTGTACGTTTATACATACGTGAACGTCAATGCAGTGTTTAATTTTCTGCCAGCAATTACTAAATTCGGTATTTGAAATACATTTTGCTGGCTGGAGGAATGTATGGATGGGATGGTTCATGTCCAAGGGGTGCGGGTTTATAGTCTTTAATTTTTGAAAATATATGCCCCCTCTTTCAGTATAATACCACTTGCCACTGCTTTGTACAATGCATTAAGATGAAGTTGCATTTCGATGTTGTATACATTTTAATTGTATTGTAAAGCAAATATCCATGCAAGGGCTAAAATTAATACCTGAGCCTTTGGTGGAAACTGTACACTCCTAAGGTGCGGAAGGTCTTTATTCATGCTTTGATAAATAATTGGATTGCTGGTAAACTAGTGCCAAATTGATATGTACACCCACATCACAATCGATGTAACAGTTGGCGCCTCGTAACTGGAGTCGATCCAATGAGACGTTATCGACGCACGCTTCAGAATTACGGTGCCTAGGGAGAGCTTTTTGTGAAGGTATCTTGTAATTTCCACGTTATTGGCCTCGAGGCTGAGTGATGCCTTACCAAGTGCACGCGGTGTACTCGACTCCTCCAATGCAGCACATGGAGTAATGATTGTTTACAGCCCTTTGTCAATCCACTGGTGGGTGAAGGCCTCTGTGTGCCCTGTTGTTCATGAGGGCTGGTCAGTGGGTCGGTGAGTGGAGGAGGGTGCAAGAACAGTTCAGATATCACTCACCACTGATGTTAGCCGTGGGCAGAAATCAAAATCAGGTCGCCAGGTTCACAGTGCAGTGCGCTCACCACTGTGCTGCCCTTACACCTCGACATGGATATATTCAGCCAAAAGTGAGTGCCATTTGCAGTGTGGTATGTTCAACACCAGCACTGGGATGACAAAGGCAGCCAGACGTAACTAGTCACAATTGGGAAAGGGTTGCTTGTGTAATGCTGCTATTAATAAGCGATTCATTGTAAACCGGTACAAGGCCTGTTTTAACACCAGAGAATGTGGGATTTTATGCACATTGGGCCTTCCGGATGAACGTTTTCCAGCAGCGTTTGTGTCAGCAGGCAAACTATAATATAAAATTACTCATCAGCAGTTTGTGGCCTTTTAAACAAGTGTTTCCAGGTTTGCCGGTGTTAAAGGTAAGGATCAACATCATGCGGGGGGCTAAGTTATACATAAAAACTCTACATTCTGTATTGTCCTTGATAGGCACTTGCTAATAGCACTTGTCTCAGTCTGTTCAGCTTAACGGAGGGATCCCTGTGTATGTGTATGTGCAAGCAGGCTTCAGCCACCCACTGCCATACGTCCCTGTCGCGTACTCCCTGGTGATGCTGCTGCATCGTGAGGCGTGGGGATGACCGCCAGGGCTGTCCCAGCTCTCCGTCCTGTGTATACTAACCTACTCCCCTTCGTCTGTGCGAGACAAACATACACCTGTGTGTAAGTGGGAATGTGCAGACATGTGTAGTGTCTGCACGAGAGCTTCTGAGGTTTTAAATTATCTTTCCGCTATTTAATGAGTGGCAAATATTCAGTGTTTTTTCAAAGTGTTGCCATTAAGGGTTGACGCATCCGCAATCAAAAGAGCTCTTGTAGACCCGTACCTGGGTTGCACGTCACAAGTTGTCCAACACAAGTTTTAAGATTTCTTAATGAGAAAAAGTATTTTCAAGTGGAATTCGGCGACACTGTAGTAGTGGGTCCAGTGAAATTGCAGCAGGGTGACACAAGTCACTGCTGGAGTCCTCAGACAACTCGCCTGAAAGTCACTTGCAATTTTTATAACAAAGTTTTTTATACTCATGTTGGACAGCCTGGGTAGGTTTTTTTGGATTGCGTCTTTTATATTTTTTTAAGTACGCAAGTATTGTCACTGATCTCAACTCGTTTCTGGCTTAGCAACACTCAAAACCTCTCGGATTTTTATTGCCTCTACTTTTTATAAACACAAAACATCAATTTACATCATCAAATTCAACATACATTCCTGGAGGGTGCGTCCGTGTGCTACGAAGTGAAACAAATTTTTACTAGTTGCCTGTGATGAATTTCTCGCCAGTTTAGACCCAGTAGTCT
>NC_083803.1:18562142-18605447 GCF_015708825.2 Lethenteron reissneri
TTAATGAAGAGGAACGTCCATTGAGGAGAAGCAGTGGTGCGCTTGGCACGTGAGGAGTCTGGCTGGTCTCGGCGCAACCACGACGGACGATACAAAGCAAATAATTTCAAGGTGGTTATTCACATACTTCGGTTACATTCTAACCCTGAGACGGAAGCATTTCAGTTTGCAACCACTTTGCAGGGCATTAAATTGCGTGCCCTCAATGTGGCTGAAGAGGCCTGTTGAGACACATTCAGAAGTAGTTGTGCAACGGCACCTTCCGGGGTCTTCCGCAGACACAAGCGTGACGCACTGCGAGCTGGAGGTTTGTGAAAGTCGTCATCGCGTAACGTGACCAGCGGTATCGCAATTGCAACGTAATTGGGGTCGTGGGTGGGGGGTGTGATGGGGAATTTAAACAACTTTTATATGTAACGAAAAATCAGTTTCCTCGAGGCTTCATACATTAAATTCCCAAATCTTTCCAAAAGTCTCATGCAATTCGGCAGAAGTTGTCCACGAGGAGTAACGAGAGCCGAGCAACATGCGCCGTCGCTGTCTCTCTGCCTGTCTGTCTCCCTCTGTCTCTCTGTGTCTGTTTGTCTGTCTCTGTCTGTCTGTCTCTGTCTGTCTTTCTCTGTCTGTCTCTCTGCCTGTGTCTCTCTGTCTGTCTGTCTGTCTCTGTCTCTCTGTCTGTCTCTCTCTCTGTCTCTCTCTCTATGTCTCTGTCTCTCTGTCTGTCTCTCTCTGTCTCTCTGTCTCTCTCTCTCTCTGTCTCTCTGTCTCGCTCTGTCTCTCTGTGTCTCTCTCTCTGTCTCTTTGTGTCTCTCTCTGTCTCTCTGTCTCGCTCTGTCTCTCTGTGTCTCTCTCTCTGTCTCTTTGTGTCTCTCTCTGTCTCTCTGTCTCGCTCTGTCTCTCTGTGTCTCTCTTCTGTCTCTTTGTGTCTCTCTCTGTCTCTCTGTCTCGCTCTGTCTCTCTGTGTCTCTCTCTCTGTCTCTCTGTGTCTCTCTCTGTCTCTCTGTGTCTCTCTCTGTCTCTCTGTGTCTCTCTCTGTCTCTCTGTGTCTCTCTCTGTCTCTCTGTCTCGCTCTGTCTCTCTGTGTCTCTCTCTCTGTCTCTTTGTGTCTCTCTCTGTCTCTCTGTCTCGCTCTGTCTCTCTGTGTCTCTCTCTCTGTCTCTCTGTGTCTCTCTCTGTCTCTCTGTGTCTCTCTCTCTGTCTCTTTGTGTCTCTCTCTGTCTCTCTCTGTCTCGCTCTGTCTCTCTGTGTCTCTCTCTCTGTCTCTTTGTGTCTCTCTCTGTCTCTCTGTCTCGCTCTGTCTCTCTGTGTCTCTCTCTCTGTCTTCTCTGTGTCTCTCTCTGTCTCTCTGTGTCTCTCTCTCTGTCTCTCTGTGTCTCTCTCTGTCTCTCTGTGTCTCTCTCTCTGTCTCTCTACTGTCTCGCTCTGTCTCTCTGTGTCCTCTCTCTGTCTCTTTGTGTCTCTCTCTGTCTCTCTGTCTCGCTCTGTCTCTCTGTGTCTCTCTCTCTGTCTCTCTGTGTCTCTCTCTGTCTCTCTGTGTCTCTCTCTCTGTCTCTTTGTGTCTCTCTCTGTCTCTCTGTCTCGCTCTGTCTCTCTGTGTCTCTCTCTCTGTCTCTCTGTGTCTCTCTCTGTCTCTCTGTGTCTCTCTCTCTGTCTCTCTGTGGTCTCCTTCTCTCTGTGTCTCTCTCTCTGTCTCTCTGTCTCGCTCTGTCTCTCTGTGTCTCTCTCTCTGTCTCTTTGTGTCTCTCTCTGTCTCTCTGCGCCGAGCTCGAGGAGTCGCGTGTCGCACGGGCCAAGGCCTTGCCCGATCCGCTCTCTGGAAATCCTCTCGATATTGAATCGCGCGATATTTTTTCTTCGCGTCTCGCCTCTCCGTCGCTGTCGGCGCGGCGTTACTCGCCGAGGAGTTTTCATCTTTCGGAGGCTCCCCCCCCTCCCCGTCTTTTTGTTTTGTTTCAAAACGATCGCCATCAAAGGGGAGGTTGGATTTCCTCTGACGCACCGTGGCAGTGGCACGGCTGCTGCGCCCATCGCCAAAGCCCACTCGCAGGCGCGGTGCCTTTTCTGACCCCAGGGTCGACCACCGCCCACTGGAGACCCAAGCTCAGCACGGATGTGTTCGTAATCTTGACACTCAAGGCTGCGGCAACTTTACCCGCATCCCTTCCCTGCTTTGTAACATCTCTCGCGCTCTCTCTCTCTGGACACATTAGTCCTAAAGCCGACACGTGCTTGTTGATTATTCGGATTGAACTACCCTGCGAGAGAAAGAGAGTGCGAAAAAGAATCACCTGGGGGCGGGGGGGTGGAGTTGCTGTGCGATGATAACTAAAGACGCCTGGAATGTGAGCTTTGTGTAATCATATCTCTGTGCTGGGTGCCGCGTGGAGTGTAGCACGCCGCTGCTTGTGGGCGCGTGTTTGACGCTCGTTGCGGCGAAGTTAGGTTTTTGTTTTGTTTCTTGTTGGAACTTTCTGACCCGCCGCTTACTGGACATCTGTGTTAAAGAGCTTCACGGATCATCGGATTCACGCTCCGGTCTCCGTAAAGACTCTGATTCTGATCAAGCAAACGCACGACCGCCCGCTCGCTGCCCACTGAGAGCCACGACGGTTCGATTCCATTTTCCGGCGCGGCATTTGAAACGATGGTGCGAGTTTCTAAACACGCACTCCATCGCGTCTCTCCACCGTGCAGCGATGTGAATGGGTTCACGGCGGTTTGGTTGATGGTCAGTTCACGTGCGCTAGGGTGAAGTGAGTGGGTACTCCCAACTCTTCCACCCGCTGGGTCCCCTTGAGCGGAGGGCCTTCCAACAGCAGCGGTGCGAGCGAGACATTGCAGGGCTCCGCCTTTACCTTTACTACCTGGCACTGCCTGTCAGCTGCACGGCACGGACACGAACGCCAAGGGTGCGCGTGTCGAGTGTCGGCAATGCTGGAACTTTAAAGTCGCAGAGCTAGAATTGAGCGATATTATGTTACTCGGCAAATAGAAATAAATAACTGTTTGTTCATCTCGAAGGGTCGCTGGTGACCGGGCTGAGACCATCTTCAACTCACTCCACTCGCAAACGCAGAAGCGACCACGGGCGCCGGAGAGCCGCGCTCTGGATGCCGGCAGCGCTGGCTCCGTGCTCTCTCAGGAGATGTTGACTACCTCGCCGGGTGTGCAGGAGGTCGTGGGTTCTATCCCAAGCCCTGACGCCTGTTGCGTAGTTGCAGTTTGCATCTCTCGCTCTCCCCGTGGTCGCGTGGATTTTGCTCCGGGTCCTCCGCTTGTTCCCTCGTACAGTAAAGACTCGAGGTGCATTCCGAGTATTTGGCTGCTATACATCTCCTCGTGATGATAAGCCACTTTGTTGAGCTACCATTTGCGATGGCCACGTCGCTTCTGAAAGAAGAGCTACATAGCTCAGTGCGCCTTACCTGGCAAAATAAAAAAACTATTTCAGTGTTTTCGTTGTCGCGTTAAACGAGGGCAGCACCGAGACGACTTCCCTGGCTCCACCGGGGCCCCTCCACCCACTCACGCTGCGCCGCCGCTGTTATCCTGCGTTTGTTTTTATCTGTTGGGTTTTTTTTTCTTGGTGTTTTTCGGGCGTGACCTCGCGAAAGCCTCCTGCTCCTTATCGCTCGGGTTAAGCAACAGATTTTTACTCCTCCAACTCCTCCTCCTCCTCGAGGTTCATCCTCGCCCTCCTCGCCCTCCGCGCGAGGGCCGCTCGTTACTTCACTCGCGACACCTCCTGGCATGTCTGGGTTCGAGTCCTGTCTCAGAGGAGTTCAACAACAACAACAACAGCAGCGGCAGCAGCAGCAGCAGCTGCTTTCATTCACCGCGCCATTAACGTAACGCATGTCTCGGAGTGTGGAGTTACAGAGCGAGGGAGGGAGGGAGAGAAAGCGAGCGGTGCGGGAGGGGCGACGGCAACGGGGTGAACGGGAAGCCGCTGATGAGAGACTTGAGAGAGAGGGGGGGGGGCAGGCGGAGTTGCCTGGGGCGAGAGTTCCATAGGATGGGGGGGGCTAAAGGAGAGCCCACCAATGGTGGAGCGGTGGGTCCTTGGAGAATGGAGGAGGTCAGAGACCGTCGAGTGGAGGAGGGAGCTGCTGGGACGTCGCGGTGGAGAGAGGTAGCGAGGAGGAAGATGGACGTGGCACTGGAGGGTTGATGGGTTTGCTCCTCAGTTGCTGCGGTTGCTGTGTGCAGGAGGTAATCTTCGTGGAGGGTGGGTGGCACTGTGGGTGTCGGAATCTCCTGGCTGCTCATCGGACCGTGGTGCTGGATCGCACGAGTTTCGTGATGTATGTAGAGTAGTGGTGCAGTGGTTAGCGCGCTGTGTAACAAACCCAGCAAGTTCAGCAACCAGCTGCAAGGGATAGCTGCATGGGTTATGGGCCCTCTCTTAAGTCCACCGAGCCTCAAGGAGTGTGTAAACATCGGCACGAGCGAGCCTGCCGTGGTACTGGCCACATCACATCACGTGGCATGCTTGTTCGAATCGTCGCGCGTGTCTACGAACAAACGCTGACGAACTCTCATTTTGTGTCCACGTGAAGTTGCGCATCTCGGGGTGCCGCGTTCCTTGTGCCAGGGACCACGAGGCGTTGTACTCGAAGGGTTACCCAGTGCCCTGGGCTCCCGTGTTGCTGCGTGCGGCGCGCTTGGAGCGGATGGTCGTTTGTGGTTGTGGGTGAAACCTGGCCCACTTCCCTGCTGGGTTTGGCAGTTTGCCCCGTAGCAGCCATAAACATTCCCGACTAACAAAGCCACTCAATTACCCATGCAGCCAGCCAGCCCGATAGACATCTACCCAGCCAGCTATCTATTCGGCCAGCTACCCTGCGAGACACCTAACCAGTCAGACAGCCGCTTACTCAGTCATACAGACAGCTACCCAACCAACCAGTCACTTAGTTATCCAGTCAGCTAGGCAACCAATCAATCAGATATCTAACTGGCTAGCCATCTTACTCTGCCGCCCACACTTCAGGCAGCCAACCACCCAGCCACATAGACTCTTGGCAAAGCAGACACCCGCCCGACAGTCACCCAACCAAACCTGCTACTCAAGTGCTCAGCGCGCAAACCAGCCATCTCACCAGCCACGCACCGATCCACCCAGCCACACGGTTAATAATTCACTCAGCCACGCAATAGCCAGCCGGCCAGCCAGGCGCACACAAGCCACGCAGAATAGCCATCCACTCGGACGCCCAGCTGAAGAGCCAAACAGCCATCCGCTTGACCATTGAGCAACACAACGAGCCGAGCCAATTAACCACCACCTAGCCACCCAGCTCACATGGGTGACAATATCTGAACAGGTCCTGGGCCTCCCCTAGGTCGTCTCTGCCTAAAACGTGTACCTAGCGCGGTGTGTCCACATCGGTATTGAGGAAACAAAGGTGGTCGTGCGTGGTTCTGGCCACCTCGCGCGCCATGCCGGGCTTCATAGTTGCTCGCTAACAGCACTCGCCCCAACAGTCTGTTGAGGCTATATGGATGATGCTCGTCTTTGTATGTAGCGTGCCGTGTATATATATACACACGCTAGTAATATATACGGGATATTTGCATATGAATGCGCGACGGGCAGCTGTGAATATTCACAATGGAGCGAGCCGCACTTATTTTAGGGTCGCATTAATTATTCAGCCGCGTTACTGTTTTGGTATTCCACTGAAGCTTTATTAATACATTTTGTATTATTTCGCGGCCAGTTAATAATACATTGATTTAACCGCCCGAGGACTGCGCGGAGCGTATTCACGCAACTGGAACTATTAGCGCTAACGGAGGACCGAGCGCCGACGCCGACACACGGCGGAGAGCCGCTCGCGAGCGTCGTTCAGACGGCGTCCGCGGATCGCGGATTGCGGGGTGGGGGTCCGCTGCATTGCCAAGCGGTTCCCCGAAACCACCGTCACCACTCCTCCGCGACTTGCTCGAGCACTTTTTAAATTGGGCGCGTTGGGTGAAAAGCACTGTTCCCGTTTGACGATGGGAGTCCGCGCTGTGTGTGGACGCCCCTGAATACGCCATCGATGTTGCGGAGATTTCAAATTAGGCGGTGGCAGAAATTGCTCCCTGGTTTGTGAGGCGTTGCTTTGTGGCGTTTGGGTCGTGGCCGCGTGGAGTGTTGAAATCAGTCCTTCGTTGCACTTTCAAGTGTGCGAGTATATTTCGTTTAACCGAGTCTTCTCGTCTTCTGCGTGTCTCCTGTCCAACCTATAATAGTATTTGCCAAACAGTCTGCACAAGCCAGGATAGGGGGCTGTCCTTTTCAAGAGTGTGGCCCTGGCTAGCTAAGAGGACACAAAGGCAAAGCGAATAAAATGGAATACAGCAATGAGGCAAATAGAAATGGGAGCAAACACAACTGCGTCACGTGGGAAATCTAAATATCGCGCAAACAGAAATCACCAAGTCGTAAATGTCGAGTGGCATACGTCGGTCGGGGACATTCTTTTATTGACGTCAATAAGATAAGTATCGTGTACCACCTCGTGAGAGGCCCACAGTGGTCATCGTGGATAAACTGTTGCCTGCCACAAGTAATGTGGAATTGTTTTTTTTTTGCCTTGGGCCCAATAATTGCTGTGAGCATTGCCCAACGCTCCTTTGACTTGCGGAGCAATTCCAAATAATCACTGTTGTTCTTAAGGCTGCCGCTGCAAACGTCGTCCATGGTCGGATGCGCAATGCCATGCAGGAGTTGGAGACACGTGCATTGCAATTTAACTCGCGCGAGTTGAACCCCTGGTTGGTGGGGTTCACTCATCCTGAAATTCATCGGAGCTTAGAGTGTCCCCCCCCCCCCCCCCCCGTGTGTGTGTGTGTTTTCTCCGGGATCTCTTTGATTCTTCCCACATGCCCCCATGTGGCACTCATCGATGGGATTGGCCGAGCTTCTCCATGCCAGAACCCGCACACAACTAAGAGATGTGAGACTCGGCGAGGCTTCCATGCAGAGAGGGTGCACTCTTGTGAGCACGCTCCTTTGAGAGTAAATTATCAGCACCCATTTGGTGGAAAGTCAAGTAATTGTCCTGCGGATGGACTCCAACCCCGCCACGGGAATGTGGAATTTCCACCAATGGCTCAGGGCTATAGGCGAGAGACGGGCACCACCCCCACTCGCTCTCTTGAATGGAAACTCCATATTGATTTTGTTATCTGTAGGTGCGCATTGCAAAAAACCCATCTGCTATGAATGTTTTTATTTGTCGGCTGTTCGCTGCATTGTGTTGCGGTGAGAATGCCGCTTGTGGACAGAGAGCGAGAGGGAGGGAGAGCATTTCTTGGAAAGACGTGCCGAGTCAGATGCTGCTCGTGATACGCATTGTGTATGTTGCGTAAAATGACGCCAGAGGAAAAATAGCGTGCTGCGAAGAAAAAAACTTGACGCATTTGTTTGTAACCTTTAGCATAGCGGGTCTCTCCCTAGCACCAGCGGGGTCTCTCTGTCGAAGGAGACCCGGGCTACGGTGTAGGGATGTGTAGAATATGTACACCATGGCACAGCACACGGCGTTAATAGCTGAATAAACGAAGTTAAAGGCGCAGCCCTGCAAATGCTCGCTCACGCCGCTGCTGGAGGAAGCGCCTCCACGTGAGTGAGCCCCATCCAGTGGAAGATGGGCCTAACTATTCCATGCTAACCAGGTGGGATGGAAGAGTTTGGAGTGTCCACACTTTACCCCGACCCACGTGGACTTGCCGATCGACTAACTGTGGTGACCCCATCGTATACTGCAAGGCGGAGAGCATTGCCGGTTTAAGGAATCCGCCCTCGTTGTTTCAGCTGCCGCGACCTGGAGGCGGAATCGAACCGGTGGGCTCTGGATCGCAACTTCTCGATGCGCTGACCGTTACACCACCGCCACTTGTTTTGCAGCGTCCAATGAATCGCCGAACACGCGTAGGAAATAATCGAAACTGATCAGAGTTCGAGCGCAGATTGATTTCGTGGGTGGCGATGACAGCTGCGAGGATGGCGCGCATAGAAGAGACTCCTCGTCAGAGCCGGGACTTTGCCGTAATTTGCTCGAAGCGGCCGCGTGCGTTATTGTAGCGCGGCGACAGACATCGGTAGGAACCCGACAGCTGCTTAATCCGTGTAATTACACGAGAGGGGTGGCACGCAGGACGCCAATGCGGTGGGAGAGGTTTATGAAAATTTAAACAGCGGTTATTAAAAAAAAAATCCGATCCGGCTAAAATATGGCACAATTAAAAAGTATTGAAAATGACAAATATTTCGCGAATAGAGCTGGCGTGGTTTTTTTTTATGCAGCGGTTGCTCCAAGGCGGCTGAAGTGACCAGGCGGGCCAGGGGGAGAGACGCTCTGGGCGGTGGCGCAGCAACCGCGACCGACGGTGGAGCGGCATCGCTGGACAAGCTGCGCAGAATAATCAACGGGTTTTTTTATATCGCGAAAAGCATTTCTGTCGTTTGCGAGATGCACTCGGATTTAGTTGTTTTGTTTACGCCGCGATATTGCTTCCGCTAAATGTGCGTTGCGTCTGCTGCTCCTGCTGCTGCTGGTTTCTAGGCCTGATTGCGTCTTTCAGATGCCACGGCCGTAGATTGGCTGGCGAGGCTGGCACTTTGCCAGTGGCCTCCAGTTGCCTGAATCGGCCGTTTTGAACCTCTGAACTCTTCTGATTTTTACTAGCCTCGTGTCGACGTGGAAAAAGAAAATTTCATCTCGATTAATTTCCTGAATGGGAATGTGCAAATTGTGCCGATGAAGGAGAAAATTCAACAAATTTCTGATGTTTAAAAAAAAAGAAATATCGGTTTTTTTGGCTGACGGTTCAGGATTTCGTAATGTATTCTCGTGGCGTTCTCGGGATTTGAATGCGTGTGAAAATGAAGAATGTTTGTAAACAGCGGGATTCAAAGCGAGCGATGGGTTTTGCGCGTTCGCGATTCGCGGGCGGCGCGGCGCTCGGCCCCACGGTGCTTAATCAGAGGAGCCGCTGACGGACCGGGACCGTCGCGTCGGGAGCCACTGATGTCCCCCCCCATGGTGTCGGATAAGCATGTAAGCGTCCTTTATACTCGGCTTTGGAAAAAGTGAACGCGATCGCAGGGGACTGGCTGCCCTCAATTGAATGAACGGCATTTGCGCGTCTGCTCCTGGGTCAGCAACGTCGATGGGAACAACAATTTTAGAATGCGCAGATCGTTGGGAGAAGTTACGCGCAGAGAGAGAGAGACGGGGTCGGTGAGCGACACGCACAGACGCGGGCACGGTTCGAACCGGACCTGTAGGCGACAGGCGATCGCTGGCGCTCGGTTCGCACCCCCTCCGAACACACACGCTCTCCGTGTGCTTAGATCCCTTCCACTGTCTAGGGGCGCCCAGGAGAGTCGAACACGGGTCCAGCTTTCTAACCCACGGGCCGACCCGACCCCGTGACCCGAACCGATCCAATCTGACCCTACAGATACTTTTCCAGTAACATCGGTCTTTGCTTGGATGATGCTGTGGTTGATTTTTGTCTCTCTAAGTGTCGTACATGGCCAATTAACGGACACATTTAGTTTGGTGGTGGTTTCCGAGCGCGTGACCCGCGAGTGGACCGCGGTGACATTGACCCCACCCGCAGCTGAATCCCAAGCCGTAAAAAATAAAAATCTTCGTTCTGACCCGAAATCGACACGTGGGTACCCGTGGGCACAACGTTCATAATTGTCGTTGGCCGTGGTCGATCCACTGCTGGACGAAGGCCTTCCCTAGTCGCCCCCACCACCTCTTCACGATCCTGCGACGTCACTCTCTGTACAACCGCTAAGCGTCAACTGTGCCCTAATTGTTAGGCTGCCTTCCGTCGCGTAGAATTGCCACCTCCGTCCGTCTAAAGTGCCGCAGAAATGCGCCCAACCCCGGTGAATTTCCGGGAAGGTGTAAATTTATGTAAACGACGCCGTCTTTGTTCTCCCGACAAACTCGTGTTGGGAAAATCTCCGCGATTTTATTAGGAACGCCGCGGTATTTCCGATGTCACCTCGCCGCCGCGTCGCCGGCAAAGCCCCGCGCACGGTGAGCTCTCATTTTCGCTCGAGGCCCGCGCAATCCTCCACGGACGCCGGCGCCAAATGCCGTACGGACCTCGCTTTCTCTGTACCAGCTCAGACTTTTCATTCCGTCATTTTTTCTTCCCGCCGCAATCGATGGGGCTGCCGACGCGTTCCACCGCCGCGGGAGAGGCGGTGCGCCGCCGCCGCTCCCCTCCTACACGAAGTCGGCAGGACCCAGACCACGGATGCCCTCTCTTTGGTAGCCCCCACCCTGAGACGGCAACACCTGAGTTGTGCCAACCCCTCTGGGTCGCCACTAAAAGGCAAAGATCGTCGTGGATTTGTTTTCCGTTGATGGCTTGGATCACGTGACGACAGTTCCACCTGCGGAGCGGGACAGTGGAGCGGACAGGGCCAGCCGCGGCCTCGCCCTTCAAGAGAATCGAACGGCAGCGACGGAGCCATTCACCAGCTCGCAGCCAGCGTGGGCGAATGGCCCAAGAGCCCAGACATCCATTTGCAAAGCGCGCGTCGCCGCTCTCGCAGCCAGAGGCTTACGTCTGCCACCCGCCGTACGGGAGGAGGAGATCACGTAATCCACTTTAGCCATGTGTGCGACTGGTCATCCGCAACAGACCATACGGCACGTACCGACGCGATGTCCGATCCTCAAATACGAAGGAGACGTGCCAGCGATGCACTCCGCGGGCTTCTGACGCGGCTGTCTGGCTTGACCACGTGACTGTCAAATTGTAGCTGTTGCTCTGCATGGACATCATCAGCCACACGACAGAAGAAGCTAAGACATACGTGGACCCGTATCGGCGATATATTTGCCACCGCAATTGGTACTGATACTCCCGTGGGAGATTGTCCTGCGCTGGTGGTGATGTGCGCGGAGAGGCGATGGGACTGGGACTCCCATCTGCTCTGGCAGAAGAAGGAGGAAGAGGAGGAGGAAGAGGAGATGTGGCAATCGTGGCAGCAGTGGCCGTGCCTCCCAAAGGTCTCACGTGCCTCGGCTCAGCGCGTGGCGGCTCCGTCCTTTAACACGGCGGACACGCCATTGAATCCCCGTCTCGGGCTACGTAAGAGAGCGCTTTGTTTAACCCCCCCCCCTCCTCGCCTACGGTGGCTCTCGACCGAGCGACTGGATTTCACCCACGTGCTCTCTATAAGTCATTACAGCTTCAAAGTGCGATAGATTTTTCACAATGAAAAGTTGGAGTTTGTAGTAAGGCAGAATTAAAGTCTCGTTGCCCCCCCGCCCCCTCCACCCCGGCCCCAGTATTCCAAGTGGGGAGTCGATACCTCCACTCGAACCCGGCATCTTTTGCCCCTCCGGCCATCCACCGCTGTGCTGCTGCTGCCCGTGCTTCCAGCAAAAGGGGGGGGGGCGGGGGAAGCGTGAAACACGACAGCATCGGTTCAATCTCTTCTGGCAGCAGTGGCGCGCGTCAGCGATTTGCAGGGCTGCACCTTTACCCTGCGCTGTGCTCGGGCTAAAAGGCTTTCGGCACAGAGAGACTTGATCAGACGACGAGTGGACGACGAGGTGGACGACGAGGTGGACGACGAGGTCGTCTGCAACGCGGACTGTCGAGAGGCGGAGAACAGGAGAGCGTCGTCACGCTTCGCTGAACCGAACTGGACATCTGCGAAACTCTTCAGTTCAGTTTATTTGAAGTACCCTGTGAGCTAAGAAGCTCTTGAATCGGGTTCCTTCAACAAAAACTACTGGATATGTGTGAAAAATGAGCTTTGATTCCTCCCAGTATAAGTACATATTGTGATTCTGAACGTCGGGGTGTCGCTCAATTGCGCTAACGGTGGCAATGAGCCAGTGGTGGGAATTCCACATTCCCAACCCCGCAGTGGCCATGCTCCCCCCGCCAGGCTGACGACTGTAGACTGCCCCCCAAGTCGCACGCGGTTTATCGGGCGCATGGCTCGTGGCGACGAGGTGGTTGGAATGCGCACACGGGCTGTGAACCGACGAGCAAGGCAGGAGTTTCGCTTCACCTTTGACCCCCGCTGAGCAGCACAGACGGGTCGCTGCGAGCGGCGCCTGGCGCGAGGGGCCGCAGCTACGGAGGGACCCGCCGCTGTCTTCTCGCAGCGCCAAGGGAATTGTGTGTGGGGTTTTTCTCTCTCTCTCTCTCGAGTAAAGGGTCCACCCAAGTGATATGGAAATGATGTTGCCAAGCCTTGACAGTGTGGATGGTTTTGCTTCATAGGGTTACTCCCGGCATTCCATTCCAAAAAGAGTCCGTGAAATTGTAAAAAAAAGATATATTTATTTTAAAAAACTGCGATTACGTTATAGTCAGTGTATCCGTGTAAAATTCTAAACCAAATTTTCGTGCTTCCCGCAATGGACTGGCTTGGACAACACAGCGGGTTAATTGCTATAATTATGAATGCTCGAAGCACTGAAGTGAGAGTGCTCACGGAAAAAAAAAATATCTGCTAAACGATGCAAATTGGTTGCAGATTTTGTTTTGTTACAGATGAATCAACATTGCGCATCTTGTCAGGGCTGCGAAGGAGGAGGCATTGCCACGATTTGAATGGAAGAAGTGGGAGATACGGGGGTTGTGATGTGTTCGTGTGTGTGTGCGTGGTGGTGTAGTGGTGAGCGCCTGAGTTCGATTCCTGCTCATGGCCAATACCAGTGACGATTATCTGAACCGGTCGTGGGCTTCCTCTAGGCCGACTCGGTCTTAAATGAGTACCTGGTTGCAGTGTGTAAATATTGCCAGAAGGGAGACACAGGCGGCCGGGCGTGGTGCCGGTCACTCAATCCCTCGTGTGCCGTGGCGGCCTTCACAGGTTCTCGCAAAGAACACTTGTCCCAGTAGTCTGTTAAAGACTACACGGGTGATCTTTGTCTGTGTGGGCGTCGTGGGTGGTGGAGGCGGAGGGGCTGCTACTTGGGCATCAATGAAACGTGACCGTGTGTGGGGTGCACACACCCTGGCACCGCTTAAGAGGGACCTCTCCATCATTGTCAACCGTGGTGGTACAAACAGGTCCAGAGGGACCATCGGACTGAGCTCGCGAATAAAGCGGCGACGGCTTTGTGGTTGTTGTGTGTGCCCCCCTCGGTCGGTCCGACCTCCCTTGCGGTGCTAACTCGAGCCTCCTCCTTCCAAACCTCCCGTGTGGCTCTCGCGGGGCCGTCTCCGTGGAGCCACGAAACCCACCAGTCCACCGAGAGATGGGCTGGCGAACAGGTCCCACTGACCTGGAGTCGATGTTTCTGTGACACCGATCCTCGGCTGAACTGGTCCCGAGTGAGCTCGGCACCCGGCGTTTACTTTGAAGATTCGTTGATTCGCATTCTTCTTTAGTGATGTGGGGGAGTCGTTGGCAAGCAGTGTGCGTGTGTGTGTGTGTGCGCGTTCATGTCGAGATTGGTGAGCGAGCCAGTGGATAGGGTCAGGAGTAGCCTGGTGAATGTCCAAGACGCCGTCGGTGACTGATGGAACCACGAACCACATCGTGGATATAGACCATAGACTAGCATAGACAAAGATCACCCATATAGCCTGGGAATATTTTCTGGGCAAGTGCCGTTGGTAAACACCTAATGAAGGCCGGCACGGCACACGAGGAGGTCGGTGGCCACCACTACGCCCAGTCGCCTTTGTTTCCTTAGTGGCGATGTTTGCACACCACACCAGATACTAATTTGAGGCTGAGTCGACCTAGGGGAAGCCCAGGACCAGTTCAGATAATCATTTGTTGCTGGTCGTGAGCGGGAATCCAACTCGGGTCGGTGGATTCACAGCACAGCGCGCTAACCGCAAGTCTGCTGCTCCCCACATAGACAAAGACACCATCACCCCCCATATAGCCTTGACAGACTGTTGGGGCAAGTGCTGCTAGCGGGCAACACATCCGACGAATATCCGAAACGCTGCCGGCGAACGATGGCAGCGAGCAGCGGTGTTGCTGCGGTCCACATCTTTGCCGTGCGGTTTGCGCGACTCCAGCCACCCGTGCCATGCCCCTCGAGCGCGGGGCCGACCCTGGACCGGTCACGACGGGCGTGGAAGTGCGAAGCGCACGCCGAGAGGTCACGCGGTCGCCAAACGTCCGCGCCGCTACTTGCGTCACAAACAACACGGTGGGAAATGACTAAAGCGACGGATTCTAATTTAAGGGCCTCTAAACCGGGCTCTCAAAGTCCTCGTGTTTACCCTCTGCGCAGCTGTGCGTGGTTAACAGCCTATCAGGTGCGTGCGGTGTGGCAGCCTGATTCGCGTTATACATGGAAAAATATCGGTAATCGTGTAAATCTGCACCAAGGGGTGGTCAACAAGGAAGGGAGTTTGGGAACAATGTTTTCTTAAACCCGTGCCCGCGTTTAATTTCTCGACTCCAGACACGGGCGGTAGAGAGGAAGAGGAGTGGAAGGGGCTGAACCGACGGAGCCGCGTGGGTCGTGAGGCACGCAGACCCGGGCCCTGGCGCTGTGCCTGGACCAGAATTGGGCCACAGTAGTTCTCAGTGGCCATACAAAACGATGGCCCCGGGGCATCGCTGTCTACCCACGGCCTCTCCTGCTGTGGACCCCCTTTTTTTAGACGTTCATTCTCGAATTTCTTGCGAGTGCTCGCTCGTTGTTGGAGAGTCTCGGGCGCTGGTGTTTGCCGGAGAGAGACCGAGAGCGCGAGCGAGTGAGGAGAGAGGCCACTGGAGCGTCCTAGTGTCCGCGTGTTCTGCAAACAAAAAGGCACCCGTGGCGTTCGCGTGCGACAGCGGCGCGGCCGCCTCTGCAGCGCACCGCCCCGTGGCCCCACGCCCCCCGTGACGCCTGAGGTCTGTGGGGCGGTTTGGCTCGGCTCGGCTTGCGGGGAGAGTTGGCTCGAGAAGTGGAGGGGGGAGGGGGTGGCTGTGGAGGCGGGGGTTGGCCCCGTCCTCTACGCTGGAGAAAAATATCAAATAACGCGCGGATCGCTGCCGCTTTGAACATTCGTTGATTAGCATAATGCCAGGGTACCGTGGGTAATGTGGGAGCGGTGGCGCAGTGGTTACCGCACTGCGCTGCTAACCCGCCGACCTCAGTTTATTCCTTTAAGTGGAGAATATTAAAATCTAGTCTGGGCCTCCCCTAGGTCAACTCTGCCTCAACGAGTACCTGGTGCGATGTGTAATATATCGACACTCGGGGAGGCAAAGGCGGCCGGGCGTGGTGCTGGCCACCCACCCCATTCGTGTTGAGTTCCGGCCTTCATAGGTGCTCGCTAACAGCACTTGCCCCAACGGTCTGTTACGGGCTATACGGGGGACCTTTGTTGTATTGAAGCGCCGCCGAGGCCTGGAGCGCAAGTGGCTTCGTGACTCCGCTGTGAGAAAGTGGCAGAGCCGTCGGTGAATTGGCTGTCCCCTCGTTGCGGCGGATGCATTTTCGCGTGAAGCGATCGGTTTGTTAAACCCGTTTCATATGAAACTCGCCCGGGCTTGGTTTTGTTTATATTCTCTTAACCACGTGGCACGTAGCAAGTGCCGCGGTGTCGTGGTGTAGCACGGCAAGGAGCCGCAGAGAGGTTCGGGGCAGGGATTCTTTTGTGGGCGTGATGTCAAACTGCAACTGTGCGATGGTGTCACTGATAATCACACGCCCGGGGAAGCGAGAGGAAGCCACATGAACCGTCCTTCACTATTCACAGCTCAAGAACCCGAGTGTGGGGCCTGCTGACGGGGTGGGACTCTGGGAGCTTTGGAGGACTCGGCGGGGAACTTGAGCCATGGACCTTCCATTGAGGAGAAGACTTGAGGAGAGAGCGAGCGAGAGCGATAGAGACGGTCCCATACACGTGGCGTCCAGTTCGGCCATCTGCGTTGGTGAATCATCCGTGCCAGGATTCCCGCTCCATTTATCACGGTAATTGCAGGCCACGCTATCCAACGCGGTGCGAGCGTTATACAGTTCACGGGACAAACATGTTCCATACAAAAACACGTGAACGCGCTGCCAAACCGCTGTCGTCACGCTACTTGTTGCGCTGTGACCGCGGGACCAGGGGATCGCGGTCACGGTGAGCAATGAGCAATTCTCGCAGCGCGCCATCGCGTCCCGTTATTAGCGACGCCGCGCCGGCGCCCATCAGCTGTCCTTGCTCGCCCAGGTATGCGGAGGCGGCGGTGGTGGTGGTGGCGGCAGCGGCTGGAGGATGACGCCCTGAGAGTAACATTTGGCGAGACTCTCCGCCGCGTGGCGAGGCCTTCACGGGTGGCGAGTCCGGGTTTACCTCGCCTGGCGCACGCTGCCGTGCACGCCGCTACTACACCAGGTCGCCGCGACACGCCGCTCTGGCGCAGGGTCGTGCGCTGCTGCCCGTGTCGGACCCAACCGCGTGCTCCTCTCTCTCTGCCTCGGGGCCTCTCTCTGTGCACGTGTTGCCGATGACATCCCGGCTGTGTGTGTGTGTGTGCCACGGTGGTGGGTGGCTTGTCGCGCGAGCCAGCCGACCTCATTGATTCGCGGACGTGGCGACCGTCAGTGGAGAGTGATGTCCGCGCCCGTTCTCGGTGGCCCCTGCACCGAGACACGCGCCGCCTGGCTTGGTGACGCACGGTCGAACTCATCCCCAGCCCGCCACGTGGTGTGGCATGCCTTCATCCGGCAGCGGATTGACAAAGGGCCATACATGATTCAGTTTAATAATTTCATCGATGTGTTGTGACCGCTATTTGTCATGTGGCGGGGAGGTGGGGGGACGTTTCCGTTGGTAACTCTCACGGAGGGGCGACGTAACGCACCCCCCCCCCCCTCCCCCATGCGTGGGGGTTGCTTCAGTCGGCCTCGCTCGGCCTCGCTCTCCCCTTCACCCACGAGTCGTTCGTCGCTTCTCGGTCAATCTGACGATTTTAATCCTCGTGGATGGAATTCAAGCAACAACATTTTATCTAATTTTACGGGTGTTGTGTGCGGTGATGGGCCGACCATCATCAACTCGCTGGACTTGAGAACCCGGTTCGCCGGCGTCTTTCCCACTCGACCACCGCCACCCATGGAGTTTTCAAGCAGACACTTTGCTTCCTAAGCGGTCAAAATGTAGATTTGTCTTACCCCCCACCCCGTACCGTTTCGTTTGTTTATTTTATAACGGTTGCAACAAAAAAACAGCCTTCGAGCAGGATGATCGGTTTCCATTCGAAACTTCCACGGCGACTTTGAAATCAATTGTTCTCATCAACACCGCGACGCGACGAGTCGTCACCACCACCACCACCTCGGTCTGGTTCGTCGTCGTCGGCATCATCCCTGTGGAGAGTCAGCAGCCACTCGCGGGTCGGAGGGTCGGAGGGGAGCAGGGTTCCTGCCAATGGCACGGCCCCATCCCCCTGCTCCTCCTGCTCAGGCTGCTGCCCCCCCCCCACAGCCCCCCGTAGAAGGGGCGGGGGGGGCACCCCCACGCGTCGCGCGCGGTGAGCGGTGCTGCTCCCTGCAGGCTGCGGCTCGCGAGCGCAGCAGCAGCAGCAGCAGCAGCAGGAGCAGCAGGAGGAGGAACAGCAGCAGCAACAGCAGCAGTAACAGCAGCAGCAACAGCAGCAGCAGGAGCAGCAGCAGGAGGACGAGCAGCAGGGGGAGCAGCAGGAGGAGGAGCAGCAGGAGGAGCAGCAGGAGGAGCAGCAGGAGGAGCAGCAGTAGAAGCAACAGCAGCAGGAGGAGCAGCAGGAGCAGCAGCAGGAGGACGAGCAGCAGGGGGAGCAGCAGGAGGAGGAGCAGCAGGAGGAGCAGCAGGAGGAGCAGCAGGAGGAGCAGCAGTAGAAGCAACAGCAGCAGGAGGAGCAGCAGGAGCAGCAGCAGCAGGAGGAGGAGCAGCAGCAGCAACAGCAGCAGCAGCAACAACAGCAGCAGCAGCAGGAGGAGCAGTAGCAGCAGCAGCAACAACAGCAGCAGGAGCAGTAGGAGCAACACAGCAGCAGCAGTAGGATGAGCAGCAGGAGCAGCAGTAACAGCAGCAGGAGGAGGAGGAGCGCGCGGCACCGTGCAGAGTGAGTTGGCGGCTCTTCCTCAGCACCGGGACTCGCAGTCTAAATGGCCCCGGCGTCGAGACGATGGTGGCGTGCGAGTTGCTGCGCCCGTGCTGCGAGGAGTTTTAGTTTGGTGGCCTTCCCCCTCCCCCGCACCTCCGATTTAAGGACGGTTGGCTATGTACGGTGCGAAAGAGGTTCAGCATACATACATTGCTCGGCGCTGCTGGATGTTCAATCCAAGAGGGCACTGATTCAATGCCCCCCCCCCGGGGGCGCGCCAGCTGTAAACAAATGGTGCAAGTTTCTCAAACCGCTCACTCCCACGGCCGCCCCGCCACTGTCCACCCAGCAGCAGTACAAACGTCTTCTACACCACAGTTAGTCGATCAGCAGGCCCACCTCTCGCAACACGTCTGGTCAACGTGGACGAGTAGACCAGCAGAGGAGTGCAACGGCAGTTGCAGGGCTGCGCCTTTACCCATTTTCCCCATCGCAAACCTCCTTTGCGCTTCCGTGCTGCACACCCAGAGCCGGGTCACGGTGGAGGCGCCGTGGTGGAACGAGCACGGTTTGGGAAATTGACTTCGAGGCTTGGCCATGGAGAGATGCTGGAAGCGACGGGTGGGGTCGTTGGGGTTGGTGAGGAGAGGAAGGTGAGGTCGGTGATGACTGTGAAGACGGTGACGTAGGTGAAGGAGGTGAGATCTGTGAGGTCGGTGGGGTCCGTGGCCCAGCCGCCCCCTTGAGTGTCACGGGACCCCCATTATCAGGCCGCTCGCCGCCTGAGGGCTGATTGCGTGCGAGCGCCTTGGAGGTGCCGGGCGAGGTGGAAGACTTCACAACTTTGAGATTTCCCATTTTCGGCGTGAGTCGCCGCGATAAATTGTTGTGAGCTCGCTCCGAGCACGCGAAGCTGTCGTTAAGCAACGACGTGGGTGGTTGGGGGAGGGGAAACGTCTAACATGAGTTTGTTCAACTCTTGTTGAGCTTGGCCTGTAAGTTGTCCTCATTTCGCTTCTGCAGGATGCTTATTACCAATGACTCCTTCAGGTTGTGCATCCAGGAATCCCCGTTTTTATAAAATGTTGCACCCGAATATATTTTTGTTACATCGATTTGCAACAACAACAACAAACACACGAAAACTAAACTTGACGAGCATTTCAACACTTCTGAAGAAGGGGCAGCGGTGACACGGTGGTTACCGCGGTCACCGCGCCCGTGAACCCAATTACCCGAGTTCAATCCCCCGGCCTGGGCTCTAAAATCGCAACTTGGTGGGGAGTCGCATCCCCAGCCTGGTCCAGGGTTGCCATGGCCTTCACCAACCCGCAGTGGTGAAGTATGGTCAAAAGAACCGACGCGACTCGCACGGCATGGGGGATGCTATATCATCCCGTAGTCGATTTGACAAACGAGCAGCACTTTACATCACAAACACTTCTGAGGGAGACCGGTAGGACAACACCGTCCGTTGTTTGACCCCCTCGAGTGTGCGTGTTGCGCGCGTGTTGGCAGCCTGTGTTTCATAATTTAGCGCAAAAACGCTAATGCCAAGGTTGACTCGGTGCTGTGCGGTGTTCGTGGTGTCCGCTCGTTTGGAGTTTTATTATTTCAGCAGCCGTGCGCTGTAGCTGTTGTTGTTGTTGTTGTTGCTGCTGCCAGGAACGCCGCTTGAGATTGCTCACGCAAGAGCGCGTGGCCAGCCGAGCAAAGACAACAACCGACAAAGGTCCGAGCCAGAGTCGGCGACCGGGCGGTGCTCGTCCTCCTCTGGTGGTCCTCTGCGAGCGGTGGGAATTCCGCATTCCTGTGGCAGGGGGCAGAGTATATTCGTACAACGAGCACTTAATTTAACGCAAAGTGATGCTCATTTGACTGACCCCAGAAGGATGATGGTAGGTAATTGGGGTGGCTTCGAAAGCCAGGTGTAGCCTGGTAGGTAATCGATGTGGCCTGGTAGGTAATCGATGTGGCCTGATAGTTAATTGATGTGGCCTGGTAGGTAATCGATGTGGCCTGGTAGGTAATCGATGTGGCCTGGTAGGTAATCGATGTGGCCTGGTAGGTAATCGATGTGGCCTGGTAGTTAATCGATGTGGCCTGGTAGGTAATCGATGTGGCCTGGTAGGTAATCGATGTGGCCTGGTGGGTAATCTGTGTGACCAGGTAGCCAGGTGCGCTCCTGGGACAATGAGGGTTGAGCAGGAATGCCACTCCCACCGAAACTTAATTCTCGAGACGTTTTCGAATTTCAGGGCCCATTCAACTAAATATGTTTGTTGTTCGGCTGTGGTGGGTGTCATGTGCGTGTGTCGCCACTCGTCTGTCTCGTGAGGTCTCCACCCTTGCGGTGTACGTTACACCTACACAATATGACCGTGCCTAGAGAACTCTCTAAAGCTCACTTTTTTAGCAGTCAGGGGTTGTGTCCCGACACACTCGATTGCCTGTTCATCAGTAGCTGTGCCACCCACGGGAGTTTCGGATTATACTGTGGCTGTGAGCGAATTAACTTCGCCTGGTAGCCTCGCGCTTTGAGGTGGGCGGAAGCGATAAAATAACTTGAGGGCGAGTTGAATTTCAACTTGAGCTGGCAGCTCTGTTTACCTACAGCTCGTAAGCGAAGCTCGTGACGGAGCAGCCAACGCGGCTTTTGAGAAGCGAGGTCTATGTTTATGAAGAACGAAGCGTCATCTCTTTTTTACTGAGAGGCGTAGACTGATGAAGGAGCGGCTGACGGTTTGATAGGATTGAACTCGGCAACATCTTAAATATGAATTTTCTTTTGGGAATGACATTTCTCCTTAATTATGCTTCCCAAGCCACAACTGTTTTAATTTAAAAATGAGAATTGTCAGACACAAGCTGCGCTTGCAATCAACAATGCGAACGCAAAATATATATTTGTTTTGATTTTCCGTGTGTGTGACCGGGTTTAAATTAAACTCGTATATCTCTGCGCTGAAATTTGCAATCATTTTTCAGCGTTTTAATTTGTCAGCTGGTGTGGAATTATTTTTGTTTAATTTAAACAGCGGCGGTTTTTAACATCATCGCAGAATGTGTGAATGTGTCGGAAGCGGACTGCCGGTTGACAGTCCGGCTAACAGGCGCGTACGCATACACACACTGAATAATAACATCGACCAAGTGGGGTTTTAGATCCAAGATGAACATCGTTTTGTTGTATTGCGGTTGTTGAGCCACAGGCCCAAAGGCCTACGACGAAACTATTATTACCATACTCTTTGTTTTTTTTCGGTAAAGTCACGTAGGTAAAAAAAGGGCAATAAATTAAATCACGACGTTTCGGAGGCAACACAAGCTTCCGTCTTCAGGTGGAATTGTCACAGCAAATTTGCTGTATCAAGTGAAGCAATTTTGCTGTGATGGTTCCATCTGAAGACGGAAGCTTGTGTTGCCTCCGAAACGTCGTGATTTAATTTTTTTTTACCTACGTGACTTTACCGAAAATACCCAAAGAGTATGGACCCTTGCAGTCACGAAAACTTCAAATCTAGAATTATTATTTACCATTTTTTTTATTTACCAGGTAAGGCCCACTGAGCTGTCCAGATCTTTTTCATGAACGACCTGGCCACAAATGTTAGCTTACCCAAGTGGCTTTTCGTGTGGACATGTATAGCAGCCAAAGTTTCGAAACGCATGTTTCGAAATGTGGAGGGGAAACCCGGAGGACCCGGAGAAAAATTCACGCCACCACGGAGAGAGAGAGAGAGATGCAAACTCCAATTATACACGCGTCAGGGTCGAGATCAAACCCACGACCTCCTGTATACCAGGCGAGGTAGTTAACATCTCGCCATGACGCAAAGTGGCCAGCAACGTAGAGCAGCGATGGTGGTGGTCTCGGGTGATCACCACCACGTGCCTTGAATGGAGCGAAGTTAGATGAAGTCGGGAATGAAAGCAGAGGATGGGAGGGAGTTCCGAAGGCGGCAAGTGAGGACACGGAAGGCAGAACACGCAGACGAGGCTCTGATTGAGAAAGGTTACAGGAACTCGGGAAGAAACGACGATGGGAGGAAGCTGCAACGTCAAAGCGGTGAGAGGAAGGAAGGACGGACGAAGCAAGCGAAGTGTTTGGTGTTGCGCCGTGGGAGCTGAGCGCAGTGCGGGTGAAGTTCAAGTTTATTTGTTTAGCCGGGGTGAGTGGGAGGAGAACTCAAGAGACCAGGGTGAGTCTCATTTGCAAGAGTGACCGGGCCTCACCAAAACGACCAAAGCAGTGCTGTACATTTAACTAAAGCACGGCAAAGAAAAAGAAGCGGGTATAAATTCGAGTAAAAACAACCGTGTGAACGTGGGACATGTAAATATTTCAGGAACATAAATCGATGTTAAATAATACATGCCTTTAAAACGCGGGTTGTCTAGACAACGCGATGGTCCATACGTGTGAGTAACTACATCATGGGGACCTCCCTTGCCAGTATCAAAATCTTAGAATAAGGGGTTATCGTTTCTGGCAATAAAACAGTTGTGTTAAGCTGTTAAAACACCAAACACAAACCTTTTGCAAGGAATAATGTCTGCATCAACCACATATACTTGTGGTGAACATGCAACAAAAACATGCTCGTGTAATATATGATGCCTTGTATTTGAAACGAATTGGTCCACACCAGAGACGGCTTTCTTTAGAGCCTCGTCTCAAACAGTGTTGGTCTAACACATACTACGGGCACGTATATGTGGTTGATGCAGGCATGATTCCTTGCAAAAGGTTTCTGTTTGGTGTTTTAACATCTTAACACGACTGTGTTATTATTGCCAGAGCGGGTAACACCCATTGTGACAGTCCATGTTTGTGTTTGGGTCTGGCCACGTGGTGGGAGTTTTATGCAAAAAATGTTTGACGTTAACCCTCCACCACTCCGACAAGATGATCACGCTTACAAACATGATATATCATATCATTAATACAATTTTGAACAATACAATTTAAATCACGCATTCGTAAGCGTAACGATCTTGTCGGGTAGTGGAGGGTTAATGACGTGAATTTTGGCATAAAACTCCCACCACGTAGCCCAACCCAAACACGGATCAATACATTCCCTGTAGCCTCAGCCGGCTGGGGCATTTTATTTTTAGACTGACCATCGTATACAATTACGATTAACCTACTGAAACATTAAACAGGTATAGGGGGGTGACTATTGTACTAATGTGTAACAGACAAGGATATATGTCGAATGCAGGGATATACACACGTGTGTGTGTGTGATTGCAGGGACACCAACACACGTGGTGTGTGTGTGATGTGACGCGACGTTACACTGCAAGTTGAATGTGGCCGAGCAGGTTCTGTCTGTGGGTGCCGCGTCGCGTGTTTATCCAAGGACCCCGAGTTCCAAAGCAGAATTCGTCACGGAGCGAAGCGGCGGATGTCTGGCAGCGTGGCACGAGAGAGAGCGAGCGAGCGAGCGATCTCGGATCCGCTCCGCTCCGCTCGGCTCGCTCGCTCCTCCGAACAACAACAACAACAACACGTGCCGAGCGGGGGAATGATCTGCTAAGCATCGCTAAACAATAAACAGCACACGGGGCCCGACTTAATTACGAGTGAATCAAGGTTGATTGATGAGGTGAAGACTTGTGTCTGGTAAACAGCCGATTAATTAACCTACCTCGGGCGTGATTTGTATCAAGCGACACGTTACTCTGTAGACAGGCCGGACGAGGCATTAACCCGACACCCAGAAGTGCGCCTCACTTGTTCCCATTCCATCGCTGGCACTGGGAATTTACGAAGGTGAACCCATTTGGTGAAATACTCGTCTGACGTCTTCATCGAATACAAGCCGATAAGCCCGTGCATTAAGAAAGGGCTTCACTTTTTATAGATAAATTAATGAATTCACGTTGGTGCCCTTTACTTAACCTGGCAGATGTAATTGGGAGCGAGTGCTCACTCTGTGAGAGGGTGCTTATGAAGGACGTCGCTTGCTCGGTGTGAGATGTTCAGTGTCTCGCACCTCCTGGGCACCGCGAACACCATCGCAAGTGTTACACAGCCTATTACCAAATCGCCCTGAACGTGTAAAACCTCAGAAGCTAAGCAGCCATGAGCCTGCTGTAAGCATTTGGACTACAGCCCGTCTGGGAATGAAAGGTGCGGTGGGTTGTGGATGCGGCGTGACCAGAAAGGCAGTCCAGTAACGGATTCTTGAATCCATCTGTGGCGGGCTTTGGGTGTTTCGCGCTCATGCGTGTAGGTTTTCTGCCCCCACCACAAACAGAATAATAGAAGTGGCCAATCGTCCCAAGGCAGGACCCTCTTGGAAAGGCATCTTGAGACTCCGAATAAAGGTTGCTATCACAATGATTATTCCAAGACAGGGAAATAAAGATTATCTGATCACGTGGTTGCTGCATTCGAGGGCGCTTAACTCCCAATCATAAGGCCCATCATACTTCAGAGGGTTAAATTAGGTAACACGTTGTGGTCAGCCTGAGTGGTCCCCCTCCAATGAGGGATCTCCGCCACGGCATCGGAGCCGCCGATGGACACGGGAATCGTGACCCCCGCCGCTCGCCGTGGAGCCGGACCCGGACGGGCAGCTCTGTGAGCGTCCACTCATGGTCTTTGATCTCAGTGGCACACGATAGCCTCGTAGTCGTAGTATGAAGGGCCATTGCCCGGAACGTCGCCTGCTATGTCCGTCTCATGTTAAGGCCACGGTGTTATTGACGAGTGCCCAGGTGGTGGTGGGGGTTCGCCGCCCGGACGGGCGAGATGTCGCTCCGCCCGCATTAACGATGCAAAATTAACCGGACAATGCGCTGAATCATTTACAAAGTACTGCGCCTCATTCACATTCCCACGGTCCCGTGGTATTAATTGACGTGCGCATAATGAGCCGTTCTAAATGCTGCTGCTGCTACTGCTGCAGCAGCAGCAGCAGCTGCAGACTGTGCGCTGCGGTGAGACCGTTGGTGAGAGAGGGGTGAGGAGGAGGAGGAGGCGTGGGTGGGTGAAGTGAATGGAACCCGTGGGTCCTGGCCCTAACCAACGACCCCCAACCCAACGCTGCTCCTGCTGCTGCTGCTGGTGGCTAAGGTGAAGGCGCAACGCTGCAACTGCTCGCTCGCGTCACTGCTGGCGGAACGGAGCCCCACGCCAACCACGTGGGGTAGCTATCGAGAGCCAACGCTCTTCTTCCTATGCACGTTGGCCAAGGCGTCTTGAAACGAAGGGGCAGTACAAACTCTTCACCATCCGCCGCACGCCACGGGTGGTGTACAGTGCCGTGTGTTTCCCCAGCCGAGTGGAGAGAGGCGGGGGGGGGTTTGGGATTGAGGAACGTCCGCCCCCATTGTCTCCAGGTGGCGCGCCGGGAGGTCGTGCCGCGTGGTGGTTGGTTGGCGTGGCGAGGGTCCTCAGCTGACATTCCACTGTGACACCGCTGCCATGGAACAAGGCATCACATGGGGGGTGGGCTGGGGGGGAGTTTGGGGGGTTAATCTCCTGCCCTTTGTGTTTGCTTTTTTGTGCGCCGTTAAAAGTCCGCGAGGCGAGTCGTGAAAGTTCTTTCAAGAAGCCCTCCTCCTCTGTGTGCGCGCGTGTGTACACAAGGTTGCGTGCGTGTGTGTAATCGAGTTGCGTGTTGTACGTGTGTGTGTGTTAATCGAGTTGCGTGTTGTGTGTGTGTGTGTTAATCGAGTTGCGTGTTGTGGTGTGTGTGTTAATCGAGTTGCGTGTTGTGTGTGTGTGCGTGTGTGTGTTAATCGAGTTGCGTGTTGTATATGTGTGTGTTAATAGAGTTGCGTGTTGTATATGTGTGTGCCTGTGTGTGTTAATCGAGTTGCGTGGTGTACATGTGTGTGTGTTAATAGAGTTGTGTGTTTTGTGTGTGTGTGTGCGTGTGCGTTAATCGAGTTGCGTGGTGTACATGTGTGTGTTAATCGAGTTGCGTGTTGTATATGTGTGTGTGTGTGTTAATCGAGTTGCGTGTTGTATATGTGTGTGTGTGTGTTAATCCAGTTGCGTGGTGTACATGTGTGTGTTAATCGAGTTGCGTGTTGTATATGTGTGTGTGTGTTAATCGAGTTGCGTGTTGTATATGTGTGTGTGTGTTAATCGAGTTGCGTGTTGTATATGTGTGTGCGTGTGTGTGTTAATCGAGTTGCGTGTTGTATATGTGTGTGCCTGTGTGTGTTAATCGAGTTGCGTGGTGTACATGTGTGTGTGTGTTAATCGAGTTGCGTGTTTTGTGTGTGTGTGCGTGTGTTAATCGAGTTGTGTGTTATACATGTGTGTGTGTTAATCGAGTTGTGTGTTATACATGTGTGTGTGTTAATCGAGTTGCGTGGTGTACATGTGTGTGTGTGTGTTAATCGAGTTGCGTGTTGTATATGTGTGTGTGTGTTAATCGAGTTGCGTGTTGTACATTAGTGTGTGTTAATCGAGTTGCGTGTTGTACATGTGTGTGTGTGTGTTAATCGAGTTGCGTGTTGTATATGTGTGTGTGTTAATCGAGTTGCGTGTTGTACGTGTGTGTGTGTGCGTGTGTGTGTTAATCGAGTTGCGTGCTGTACATGTGTGTGTGTTAATCGAGTTGCGTGTTTTGTGTGTGTGTGTGCGTGTGTGTGTTAATCGAGTTGCGTGTTGTACGTGTGTGTGTGTTAATCGAGTTGTGTGTTTTGTGTGTGCGTGTGTGTTAATCGAGTTGCGTGTTGTACATGTGTGTGTGTGTGTTAATCGAGTTGCGTGTTGTACATGTGTGTGTGTTAATCGAGGTGTGTGTGTGTGTGCGCGCACTCAACTGCGAATTCGGCGAGCCCAGAGTTCGATTCCCGTTCGCGACCAATAACGGAGGCGAATACTTGAATCGGGCATGGGCTCCTCCTAAGTCGACTCAGCCTCAATGAGTACTACCTGCTGCGATGTGCATACATCGCCGCTGGGGAGACAAAGGCGGCCGGGCGTGGTGCTGGGCACCCACCCACCCCCCCTCGTGTTGCGTACTGGCCTTCATGGGTGCTACTCTTTATCTATTGTGTCAATAGTCGCACGTGCGTTGTGTCTGTGTGCGTGTGCACGCTGTACACACGCACACAGACACAACGTGCAAGTGGGGTGGACGGCTCTGCGAGCGTGTTAATTTTACCATTTCACAAGTTAAGGGGGTTTGTGGACAAGATGGGACGCGGGGGGGGGGGACGTAGGGGAGAGAACTGCATTTTCACCCTGCACACTGGCTTTTCCACAAACGCGATGATTACAGGCTTGGGTAATGCAGCATAGCCCCGTAATTTGCACGTAAAAAACGCGAAAGTGCATAAGCCTCTATGGCTTATCATCATTATTATTATTATTCACAACCACTGCAAAGCCCCCCCCCCCCCATTCACCCCCCCGTGTTGTGTCCCCTTGTCGGTCTGCCAGCGAGCGAGGGGAGGGGGAGAGGGGGGAGCTGAAAGCGAGGGGCGGGAGTAGGAGGAGGGGGGGGGGGATGTAAGTGGGAAGAGAACGAGGATTGAGGGGACGAGTCTGAGACCGTGGAGATTGCGGGAGGTTGGGGGAGGGGGGGCGGTGGTGGTGGGGGTGGAGGGGGGCGGTGCGGGCGCCCGTGGAGTTACAGAAGCCCCCTTCACAACTCGCCACCCATTGGTCGCTGGGCCCCGGGCTGGCAGCGATCTCATTGGCTGCACTGTTTCCAGCCGAGAGCGGCGCGGACAGCTGCCGCGGCTGCTTCTCCTGCAGCCCGACTGGCAACGAGACCCCCACCACCAGCACCAGCACGAGCTGCCCCCATCACTGAGCACCCTCCCCCCCACCCCAACTCCGTGCCCTTCCCCAGCACCGAGCCCCCCCCCCTCTACCCGCCACGGACTCCGTGCGTCCCGAGCCGCTGCGCGCCGGCGCGGGCGTGAGCGCGACACGCGCCTTTGTCACGACGACCACCGCCGCCCACCGCCACCATCTCGGGCAGACATCTCGGGCTGGTGGCCCCTGCGCATTCATCCCGAGACTCGTTCTGTGGAGCTTTGCCCCATTTTAAATGGAAGAAGGCGGCGGGCGGGCGGGCGGGGGAGGTGGTAGGCACACGTGCACGCACGCAGCCGCGAAACGCGTCCTCGGGTTGGATTTCGAGACAGACATTTTGCGTGGCGTGGCACCGCAGCCCTCTTCTACCGCGTCTGCTTTCGAGGCTTGAGAAGAAGAAAAAAAACTCGGGGGGGGGGGCGGGCGGGGGGGTTCTAAATGCGGTTACCATTTAACCTTTCGCTGCGTTCCGCAACCGTCTCGCCTGCCCCCCCCACCCTCTATACCCCCTCCCCCTCACCCCCCTCTCTCAACCCTCCCGGCCCATCGCCCCGGTTCCTCCGTTGCAAGCAACAATGCCTGCCCATGACCCCTCCTCGCAGGGCCCCCCCACCCCTCCCCCGGCGGCAGCTGCCGCGATGTTTTGACTGCCGCTGCCTCCGTGGGCTGGGGGCCGGCTCGCCACGGCGAGACGCTTGCTGTTGTTCCGCGCTCGTTCCACGCTCGGTACAGGTTTTTTTTGTTCTCCCTACAGTTACTTCCCACCCACTCCCCTTGCTGACCTGCCCATACCGGACGTCTGTGCAACAAAGAGCTTCATGGCTCATCGGATTCCTCCTGCCGTCTAAAATAGACGTTCTGATTCTGGTGCCGGGTACTGCGCTCAGGGCTTCTCTGCTGCCTCTCTCTTCTCTCTCTCTCGGCTCTGTGTGGGCGGCTGGCTCGCACGACATTGAGGTGGCATTTGCTGCTTTGCTGGCTTTGCCCCGTGTCTTTTAAAGTGGCCAGATCATGCTGCGCTGCGCCTCCTGCCTTCCATCCCAGTGGCACTTTGGCGACAAGCCTTGCAGGAGAAAAGAGAGCGCGAGAGAAAAACAACAACTTTAGATTCTTTGGACAAGGAAATCACCGTGTTTTGTGAAGGATTTCGTAATTCGGCTGACGGCCGCGCGCGCGTGCGTGTGTACACGCGCGCACCGCATTTCTAGGAAAAATGACCCAAACAAAATAGATTTGGATTTATGGTGACATGCTGTGCTGAGATCTCTCTCTCTCTCGCTCGCCGCTTTGTTTACCTGGCTGTCTCGCACGCCGCCGCCGGCTCGAGACGAGAGCGCCGCTGTCTGCGCCGCTCGCCCGCCCTCGAGCGAGGCACGAGCGGCGCTGCCACCACCACCAGCACCACCACCACAACCAGCACAACCACAACCAGCACCACCACCACAACCACCACCAGCACCACCACCACAACCAGCACAACCACAACCAGTACCACCACCACAACCAGCACAACCACAACCAGCACAACCACAACCAGCACCACCACAACCAGCACCACCACCACAACAACCACCACCATAACCAGCACCACAACCAGAACCAGCACCACAACCAGCACCACAACCAGCACAACCACAACCAGCACAACCACAACCAGCACAACCACAACCAGCACAACCACAACCAGCACAACCACAACCAGCACCACCACCACAACAACCACCACCACAACCAGCACAACCACAACCAGCACAACCACAACCAGCACAACCACCACAACCAGCACAACCACAACCAACACAACCACAACCAGCACAACCACAACCAGCACAACCACAACCAGCACCACCACAATCAGCACCACCACAACAACCACCACCACAACCAGCACCACAACCAGAACCAGCACCACAACCAGCACCACAACCAGCACCACCACCACAACCACCACCACAACCAGCACCACAACCACAACCACCACCACAACCAGCACCACAACCACCACAACAACCAGCACCACAACCACAACCAGCACCACCACAACAACCACAACCACCACAACCAGCACCACCACCACAACCACCACCACAACCGCTGTCACCACCACCACCGCTCCTGCCGCGACGGAGAGGCGCGAACCATTTCGACGAAAGAGCCGCGGGAAGATGAGGCTGCAACGAATGCGGCGGCCCTTGCAAACTTTTGGTTCTTTGGATGAGAAGATATCCATTGTTGGAGTCTCATCTCTCTCCCTGCTCTTTCTCGTCACCGTAACTGTTGCGCGCGTGCGTGTCTGTGTGTCTGTCTGTGTACGTTTCTGTGGGTGTGTCTGTGTGTGTCTGTGTGCGTGTCTGTGTGTCTGTGTGCGTGTGTGTGTGTCTGTGTGTGTGGGGAGCGGTAGTGTAGCGGTTAGCGCGCTGCGCTATGAACCTGGCGACCCGGGTTCGATACCCGCTCACGGCCAACACCAGTGACGATTATCTGAACCGGTCCCGGGCCTCCCCTAGGTCGACTCAGCCTCAAATGAGTACCTGGTTGCGGTGTGTAAACATCGCCACTGGGGAGACAAAGGCGGTCGGGCGTGGTGCTGGCCACCCACCCCCTCGTGTACCGTTCCGACCTTCATAGGTGCTCGCTAACAGCACTTGCCCCTATAGTCTGTTAAGGCTATACGGGGGATCTTTGTCTTTGTGTGTCTCTTTCTTCCCCTCGCCTCCCAAGCTCCCTGTGATCGTGTTGATGGTCTGAGCCGGTTGTGTGTTGCTGCTTGCGTCCTGGGGGGGGGGATCTCCGCAGTCGGCCGCTTGTGCAGCCGAGTGGGGATGTGTGGGGATTGCCACGAGTCGCGGTCACGATTCGACGCAAGGATCAATCGGCTTGTTTTTACATGTTCCTGGTTATAGCTCGTGGCTGAAGAGGCGGTCGTGATGCCATTTACATACCACGTGGGACGAATCGTCAATGCGTGAGTTGGTGCAGTGGTGAAACACGCCTCACTCACAACAAGAGGCACCTGGGTTAGATTCCCAGGCCCGGACGCCTTTGTGGAGTTCTTATGACCCCCCCCCCCCCCCTGTTCTACAATGGTTTTTTTTTTCCAGTTTCCTTCCATAGCTAAAATAAACCACACAGTGTAACCGGCATTGGCCCAAACAGCCCCGTACTGAATTACCTGCAAAATGACTCGATTGGGATCACACAGAAGTAGCGGCGGCGGCGGCATCGTCACCCTCCACCCCCCCGTGATGTAAACAGCTGGCAGAACCCTCCCGAAAACGAGGCCCTGAGACTCGGCGAAGCTTTCGTGCGAGAATCGCAACGATGACTGCGCGGTAATCCACGCGTCGCTCCGACCCCCGTGGGAACGCGCGCTGGCGCTGAAGGTCACGGCGCGCGCCTCTGCTCTGTGCGTTACTGATGGGTGACTACTGCCACTGAGTGATCACTGGGTGACCACCACCACTGGGTGACCACTGGGTGACCACTGGGTGACCACCACCACTGGGTGACCACTGGGTGACCACTGAGTGACCACCACCACTGGGTGACCACTGGGTGACCACTGGGTGACCACTGAGTGACCACCACCACTGGGTGACCACTGGGTGACCACTGGGTGACCACCACCACTGGGTGACCACTGGGTGACCACTGAGTGACCACCACCACTGGGTGACCACTGGGTGACCACTGCCACTGGGTGACCACTGAGTGACCACCACCACTGGGTGACCACTGGGTGACCACTGCCACTGGGTGACCACTGGGTGACCACTGCCACTGAGTGACCACTGGGTGACCACTGGGTGACCACTGCCACTGGGTGACCACTGGGTGACCACTGCCACTGGGTGACCACTGGGTGACCACTGGGTGACCACTGCCACTGAGTGACCACTGGGTGACCACTGGGTGACCACCACCACTGGGTGACCACTGGGTGACCACCACCACTGGGTGACCACTGGGTGACCACTGCCACTGGGTGACCACTGAGTAACCACTGGGTGACCACTGGGTGACCACTGGGTGACCACTGCCACTGGGTGACCACTGGGTGACCACCACCACTGGGTGACCACTGGGTGACCACTGGGTGACCACCACCACTGGGTGACCACTGGGTGACCACTGGGTGACCACGCCACTGAGTGACCACTGTCACTGGGTGACCACTGGATGCCCCCCGCAAGTTGCCGCTCATCCTCCTCGCACGTTTGACCAATTAGCTTTTGTTCCCACCCCCACCTCCCCCCTCCCCTACGAATAGAAAGACAAAGATCTCCCGTATAGCCTTAAGAGGCTGTTGGGGTAAGTGCTGTCAGCGAGAAGCACCTATGAAGGCCGGAACGACGCCACGAGGGGGTGGGTGGCCAAAAACCACGCCCGGCCGCCTTTGTCTCCCTCGTGACGATGTTTACACACCGCACCAGATACTTATTTGGGGCTGAGTCGTCCTAGAGGAAGCCCCAGGACCGGTTCAGATGATGGTCATCGGTGTTGGCCGTGAGCGAGAATCGAACTCGGAATTATCCACGGTCGATTTAAAAAAACTCAACACCAGATTGGTGAAATGTACAGCGATGGAGCCAACACAGCACCTGGGGGTGGCGGGGAGGGGGGCGGCTATTGTGACGTGAGCGGCCACGCGCAGCCTGGGGGTCACTCCACGTGCACCCCCGGTGTTTACCGCACTCGCGCGGCCTGTCAGTCCCACCGCGGGCACGGCGGCGACTCCCGTGCTTTGCGAAGCCATTCCCAGACCCGAACTCTGCGAGCAGATTACAGTTTAACAGACGTCTGATTCTCCTAATCTGTCTCGTAAATAATCTCCTTTCACAAACACGGCCAACAATTTTTTTTTTGCAACAAACGACGTCATTTTTTTTTTAAACCACGCGGTCGATGTCGCGTAACAGCGTCGTCGCGTGGTTAATGATTACACGGTCGTGGTGGCTCTGCCGGTGAGAAAGTGTCTTGCAGTGGGAAGGTTGCGAGTTCACACCCGGGTCTGGGGTTGGGGGGGTGGTCCGATGAGTGACCAGCGTGGGGAAGTCAGCGGTGGTCGTCCTGTGGAGAGACGCGCCACCCCGCCATAGAAATGTGGAATTGGCACATGGCTCGGTGCTTTGCGTGAACGATTTGGAAACAAACCAGAAAAAAAGACTGGTGTCCAATCAACTTCCTCAAGGTAGCACGCTACAGAGGTCAGTCCGGAGTCACACTCGGTGGTGACGGTCGGTAAGGGAATTAAATAGCTCCCCCCACCCCCCGTCTGCCCCCCACCCCCTCCTCTTCCAAGTCCGCACCTGAGGCCCTTCCGTCCCGTGGGCCCCGATGCAGTTGCACCGCCGACACACTCGATAGCTGAGGCCACTGGCTGAGAGTCACTTTAGCTGAGCATCTCATCCCACTGTATGTGGTGTGCCCCGAGGGGGGTGGTGGCTTAGATTACAGCCGAATGATCGTGCCGTGTAGCCCGCATCCAGCAGCAGCCCTGCGGCTACGCAGGGCCCAGAGATGTCCCGAGACGCTTCACAAAGAACCCCCCTCCTCTCCCTAAAGCCCACCCCGTGATGCTCTTCACGTTGCCTGCGTGAGAGGCGCTCAGCACGAATAACCTGCGCACACGCGCCGCCAGAGGTGTAGCTGACGAGTGTGATTCCCCGGAGTCTGCGTACGGGCCGGAGAGCCCAGGTGTGGGGCCACGAGGCGGGGCGGGGGGGGTATGGGCCCTGGTGACTGGAATGGGCCCCGATGCAAGGGAGCATTGGGAGGTTATGATTAATTGTCTGACACCGGTGACCAACAGCTGGGTAACTGCATTGTGGGTTTAACATTTCGTCTCCTCGCGATTATATTAATTGTCACAATTCAGGGCCATGATCCGAGTTAAGAGCCAGCTCTGTATCGTTCCGTTGATGTGAATATAGTTGCCTCTAGTGGCTGGAGAGGTCACGTGATCCCATTTAAAAAAAAATCTGAGTAATTTTCTGCTCAAATGAGCATCGAGGCAGCACTCACCTCCCATTACAGCCCCGAGGCAGCGGTGGAAATTCCTCAATCCTATAGCGGAGGCGAGGCTATCTGTAGGACAACCAGCCAATAGTGGCTTCCCTACAGAGTGATACTTATTTTATCCAACCCAGACGGATGATGGGCTGAGTCAATCCCCAACCAAGGTTTGAATTCGTGAACTTCCAGTTGCGAGCTGCCTCGCCCATCCGTTGAGCCACCCAACGGGACACTTATGCACAGATCAACAACCGCCATTCGCCACTAAGTGGCGGTGACGTCACCACGACGCTTGTGCCAGGCTATGTGCACCTTGAGGCCACGTGAAGTGTCGAACCCCCGCTGGCAGGAGGTCACGGGGCAGACCCAGGTGCCACGGGTCAACTGACTGAGATGACTGGCTGATGCACCACCTGTGCCCCCTACTGTGCCAACTTGCTGTGCTTTAGCCACCTGGTGCTCCGCTCGTTGTTGTGAGCGTCGCTCCTCCGCCCTCCGTTGTTGTTGGATGGCGACTGCCTCTAACTGCCCAGTAGCGTCCTTCACGAGCCTCCTCCACAGAGGCCGATCTTGCCACCGGTGGTGCCAGTCATCGGCAAGTCCACTCAGCTCCACGTCCTCCTGTACCACATCACTCCATATCTTCTCTAGCCCGTGCTGCGCCCGTTTATCCCCCTCGATCCGGCCCGAACAAAAGCTGTTTACGCATGCGGTGGCTGGGCATGCGGGCTACATGGCCCAGCCGACGCAGCCTTGCCTGCCGGAGGAGCTTACCCATGGGACTTGTCCAGATCTTTCAAGGATTTGTGAGCTCTTCACACAATTCAGCCTGTTTAAACCCAGAATGGATCGTAGGCAGGCCAGCATAAATGTTTCTAACCGGCGAAGATGTTCCATTACAGATGCGCAGATCGCACACACACACACTCGTTGCACACGCGATTCGGCGCATGGCACATAGTGAACTCGAAAAACTAATATCTGAATCAGCGATTCATCGCATCGTCACGTCCCGACTGTGTGCACCCATTTCACCGCAAAGCGGGTCGAGGCAGCGGCGGGTGGATAAGTGGTGTTTGTAAAAGTCTGCGATGAAACTCCATCTGTTCATAATCCCGGGATAGGCTCAAGGCATTAAAGTCTGTGGTGTAATCCTATACAGACCGAGTTATACCTGGGGAAGGACTTAGCCTAGTCCCGCCCTACGCACTGCCCTGCTCTCATTGTATCCACCCTGCATGCGGGGTAGACACAATGAGAAAAAAAACGGGGACAGCATGGCAATAATGACTCAGATTATGAATAATAATAAAAATATCGAGCAATAACAACACAAATACAACCAAATTCGAACATTTTCTCTCTCAAGGCAATTCTATAGCCAAAAAACAATCGGGTGTGGTGCAGGCCACAAACAATTGACGGATTAAAATCATTGTGGTCACGGTTATCGACTAACGGTGGTGTAATACCGATTGATAGAGCTGGGTGGACAGAGGCATGGATGTGAGAAACCTGCTCGTTGCTTGAACTGCCGCATCGCGAGATGGAATTGAACCGGTGACCCCCAGTTCACTGCGCTACGCAATGCACCACGGCAGCTCACGAACAATATGAACAGGGATCCCAAAATGCTTTGCCTGTCACGATGACGTCGGTAATGTCGAGTTGGTGACTCTGGGCAAGGCTGTGTGCAAGAATCTGAACGTCGTCTTGACATGAAACGCACGCTCGGTGTCTTCTTTATACTTTGCCGTCGATGACTCCTTGCTACGTGCAGTTAGCGTGAACAGATGTCTCACTGTGGGAGCAATAATACGACGCATAGAGACGTTCTACAGTCTGTGCCAACAGCACTGCCGGTCAGAGTCGGCCAAGCCACCTGTCAGATTCTAGGAGACAGATTACGTGTCAATGGAGTGCCTGAGGTCATGACTTCGCGTGTCATCGTGGCTCATCATGGGAGGCCGGGCTACAGCTGGACCGCACAATCCGCAAAACCTATGCGGTCATCGTATGAATCCTGATAATTCATCCCATTGGTAGAGGGGGGAGGGGGGAGAGCGGGGTGAAGTATAACACGCCGTGTAGTGTTCTTCAATAAAACCTGGGTTAATAAATGACCGAGGCGTTGTTATTGCTGCGTCTGGACAACATGGGGACTTTTCTTTTTCATTACCCAGGACCACCCACGAGCGAGTAGCGGTTGGGTTTTCAGTTAAACATTACACCCCTCTCTCGCCCCGCACCAACATTGCCCTCCACAGCGGCCAGGGTGATTGTTATCATCGTAGGTACATAAATGCCATCCCGATCGCTATTGACGTTATTTAACTTGATGCGTCCGGTGCTTTTCGGCGGCACAGACACCGTTCCTACCGGACGAGTGTCTATGCCGCCGTGGGGTTTTGTTTGCGACGGCGCGTCCAGGAAACGCTGCGGCCCAGGCTGAGCGGGCGGCCCCTCTGTGACGGGAGCGCTCCCAGCCTCCTGAGTGAACGCTGTTTAGAAGTGGGGCTGTGAGGTTTCCTTTTTCATGTAGCATCACAATTGTTCAATTTCCTTCACGGCGTGCGTGTTTTCTGCTTTACAATCAGGCTTTTTAAATAAATAAATACATAAACCGCCTGGAAGCGTTTTCTAGAAATATGTTTTTTATTTCGCTAGTTCCTAGAAGCAAGGGTGAGGAGAAGGCGACTGAAGAGGGTGAGGAGTGAGCGCAACGGGGACGAGGAGGAGGAGGTGGAGGAAGTGGGGGAGTGGACTGGGGAGCGCAGGCAGTGCAACTGCATCGGGGCCCAAGGGCCGGAGAGGCCCAGACGCCGGGCTGCAAGAGAGGCAGGCGAGCAGAGGGGCCCACATTTCATCGCTTGCACCAGGGCCCCACCAGGGCCCCACCAGGGCCCCACCAGGGCCCCACCAGGGCCCCACTATGGTGGACCGCACGACGCAACTGGCAAGACGAGTGTCGTGGTCACGCGAGGTGCAGTGAGGGCCAGCGGTTGTAAAGCGCGTCCTGTGGGTTGGGGGGGGGTGTCGAGAAGAAGACCGAGAGACCGGGCAAGGCAATACGAGAGAGCTCTTGGGAGCCCCTCCCAAAAGGGTACTTTGGCCTTCTCTTCCACACTGTCCAGGTGTCTTGGGAGCGGTGTGAGCACCCACACTTTACCCCAAACACACCGACTGTGTTGAACACGTGTTGCACTACTGGGTGAACAGAGGCGGGTGGAGGGTGCGGCGGAGTGGGTGGATTAACAACAGAAAAACTACCCATTGTCCCTGTTTTGTAACTGCCGTGCCGGAAGATTGAATAGAACAGGCGAGTTCTGGATCGAACGTCCAGTGAGATAAGCGTTACACCACGGGGGCATCCCCTATATAATTGCACGGCAACACGAAAGTTCTAAATAAACCCACACGCGGATGACCCCCCCCCGCCCCCCCGCCGCCAGACCTTCGGACGATTGAGTCGCACAGTTGAAGCGGACTCTTGGAGGGAGCGTTCCGATATTTGCCTTTTGCGTTCATTTCCCTTAAAATGCCAAACGCGATCGAAGGCTATTGACGGGTTTTTTTTTCTTCTTCTGTGGCCATGGATCCCGCGCGAGGCCTATCGATACGTAAACACCCAGGGCTCACGCAATAGCCGTGCGGAGGTTGGGAAGAAAACGGTTCACCTGCAGAAGGAATATTGGCGAGCCGCAGACGGCAGTCCCGGAGCGGGAGCCGGACACGGTAATGGAGAGGCCGTCGGTATTTATCGATCCAGTCGGTGGATGATGTATCGATGGACTCATCAGATAGGTTAGCTGATCGATGCTCCGGTGAACGGCTCGATCGGCCGTGCGTAAGCCGCGTAAAGGGAGCGGTGCCAAAGATCTAACGATATTCCGACTTCCTGCACACTTTGTCCTGTCTTATTGGGCTTCGTGTGGATGATGCTTGGTGCAGTTTCAAGATAAATGTCGCTCAGTGTGGTCCCATTGCTCTGTGCGGTTGCCAAATGCGCCTTTCGCCGGACCGCTGAGCTGAAACAATCATAACGGGCGCATTGTTAACGCCTGTACATCACGTGACAATTTAATTTGGCTTTATCGGGTGGCGGAGGGTATCACGACATACATTTGGCCCGATTCGTACGTGGATTTACGTGGCCCAACCCAAGCATCAATTTTTAATCGACAGGTGGATACACACGCAGAGCAGTGTCGTTCCTATAGGGGCATCGATCCGTGCATGGGTAGAGCATGCACCATTGTAACGACAAAAGGCATGCACCGATTAATCGATACAAATTATATTATTATGCTCATGCTACGTGCTGTGACTTCCGAGTGTAAAAAACAACTATGGATTGTGCAAATGATATTCTAGCTTAAGACTGACGGAACGAATGAGACAGAATGAACGGGACTGGGCATATCAGGCTGACAAGATAGTCGAGACGATACAGAGGACGCAAAAAGAAAACAACGTGTCGTTGATTCAAACCGTGACTATGAATTTTGAGAATTCGTTGACTCATACGGAGGAGGGGAGCGCGGGTGGAGAAAGGGGGCGTCGGTGTGGTCATCGCTGCCCCCCACAAACATCAAAGTCGCAGCCTCTCCCTCGGCGAACGAGCAGTGTGGTCGTGCTCGCCTCCACGGCTGAATCGGTGCCGGCAATTCACATTCCCATGGTGGGAGGCAGTTTTGCAGATATCATCAATGGAGTCTCCCCCCCCCCCCCCCCCCCCCCCACCGTATCTTTCACGCATAGGGAGGGACTTCGCGGTTAGCAAGAGACGTGCGACCTGAGAGCGAGGTAGCCACCGACCTGAGGTGCCGGATTAAAGAAAAACTCCACGCCACAAATCAATCGCATGGGCTGACTCCCGCGTGCCATGTATTTCTCTGGAGTTACGTGGGTGGGGGGGGCGGGTTGCTGGCTGACTGCTGGGAGTGACCGGGCTGGCACGCGTCCATCAGTGCTGCAACTCCGCTCGCTCGCTGGCAAGCTCCAAGGAATTTTCTTTAAAAAAAAATTTTGCTGCGATGGATGGAAAGTGTGTCAGCAGTTGCCGGCCAACTGCCTCCGTAACGGAATTAAGAGTTTGGCACCGGCATCAAGCGGGCTGTTTGTGCGCTCGTGTTTCCCCTCGCATTACGGACGCGCGCGTGAACAAGCAGTTGAACTGGGTTCGGCTGCTGCAGGGTGTTTGTGTGTGGGGGGGGGGGATCCGTCCTTGTGTGTGTGTGTACGCGGAGCGGTAGTGTAGAGGTTAGTGCGCTGCGCTACGAGCCCGGCGAGTCGCGTTCGATTCCCGCTCAGGGACAACAGCAGTGACGATGTGTCAACATCGCCACTCTGCAGTGCCGGCCTTCATAGGTGGCTCGCAAGCAGCACTTTCCACAACAGTTTCTTCAGCCCATACGGAGAATCTAAATTCCATAGGAGGCATCGCACCACAATGCCATACTGTGGCCAGGTAAAGGTGCAGCCCTGCACTTGCCCGCTCACAGCACTGCTGGCAGATATCACTCCACCACAGGGCCCATGCCGACCGCGCGTCACCACTAGCGACACCAAGAGACAGGACAAGACGATAAGAGGAGCCTCTCCAAAGGGTACTTGGCCTTCTCTTCCACACTGGAGGCCTGCCGATCGACTTAATTGCGGTGGACACGCTGCTGGGTGGTCAGAGGCGGTGGTGGAGGAGGCTGGGATCGAACTGGCGGCCTCTGGAATGCAAGTCCAGTGCGCTGCTCGTCATTGCATCGCAGCAGCAGCAGCACGGTGTCACGTGTACTCACGGCTCTCTAATCTGCTGACTTTTAGACGTTCGGTTTTCTTAACGCTCGCACGTGCGAGTAACACGTCAGGGGACGATCTGCAAAGACAAATGATGTCGCTGCTCACCCCGAGCTCGCATTGTCCTGATAGTGGCGTTGTCTTTGGGTTGTTCGCCTTTTGGCGTCCTCTGGTCTAACACCGTTTGAGGCGAGGCTCAAAAGAAAGCTGTCTCTGGTATGGACCGATCAGTTTCAAAGACAATGCTTTATATACTTTCAGAGCATGATTTTTGTTTGTATTTTCACCACAACTCTCTGTGGTTAATGCAGTAACATGATTCCTGCAAAAGGTTTCAGTTTGGTGTTTGAACATCTTAACACACCTGTTTTGCTACCTGAAAAAAGGGGAAACCCTATTCTTTTATTCCTATGGAATTGTTTTCGTTTGTTTTGGCAGTCACCTCACCGTGCACATAGCCTGGCACGAGCGGCGTGACGACGTAGCCGCTTGCTGGTGTGTGAACTCGCATCTTCAGCCACCTATGATCAATCCACTGCTGGATGAAGGCCTTCCAACGCCGTCGAAGTCTCTCGCAGTCCTGCAACGTGACGACCCACCAAGCACCTGTGCACGTGCCTCCTTCACCTGTGCACTGTCCCCTTCACCTGTGCACTGTCCCCCCTTCACCTGTGCACGTGTTACCCTTCACTTGTGCACTGTTCCCTTCACCTGTGCACTGTCCCCTTCACCTGTGCACTGTCCCCTTCACCTGTGCACTGTCCCTTCACCTGTGCACTGTCCCCCCTTCCACCTGTGCACGGTTCCCCTTCACCTGTGCCTGTCCCCTTCACCTGTGCACTGTCCGCTTAACCTGTGCACTGCCCCCTTCACCTGTGCACGTGTCCCCTTCACCTGTGCACGTGCCCCCTTCCCCTGTGCACGTGGCCCCTTTCTTTGGTCGCCCGCATCATCGTCGGCGTCCCTGCGTGCACACCCGCCCAGAATGACAGTGAACGGTGATGAAAGGTGTTGAGTGGAATGAATCGTGTCGGGCAAACTGCACAACAATTGCTTATGAACACTGATCAATAACCGAACAGGACCAGGTGGCAGCGGGGCAAACCGCTCCGTCCACATCGTTTTCCTTCATTTAAACGCGGAGGGGGGGGGGGGGCATGGAGATGCGTCGCAGAGCTCTCTAGCAAGCGAGAGAGAGAGCGCGAGATACACCTGGGTGAGATACACCTGGGCGAGATACACCTGGGCGAACGCACATACCGAGGGGACTTCATCAGTTGCATACCTCTCGTAGGCTAAGTTTGCTAAATGCATCGCTTTGTTCCAAATCATAATCGCTGCGAATGCGCCCCGATCTCATCAGATCCTGGAAGGCAAGCGGGCTTGAGTGTTGGTTCCGGTGACACCTGGATAGAGAGAGAGAGAGCGATGAGATTGCCTCGCGTGCGGGAGCGCGAGGGATTGCGGCGTCGGAGTTACCGGCAGCGGATAGACCCTGATTCGTGATGAACATGATGATGATGATGACGACGATGAAACCCGCTCAGTGTCAATCGTGTTTGTCACTCAGCCCTCCAAGCAACAATGTGTCCCCACTGCCCCAACGCGGCCCAGAGTTTGTCTGGTGAGCGTAAACACCGCCTCGCCCAAGAGAGAGAGAGACACACACACACGTGGTGACCTCTGCCGTGGGAATTGTTGCTTTGGTAAATAACGCACCAGCAGCAGCAGCAATGAAAGAATGTGTAATTGATGTCATCATTTATTATGTCATGCGAAATTTGATTTATAGTGATCACTCCTTTTTCGCGTTGATGGGAACAGCAAGCGATGGTGGCGTGGCGCTGGGGGATCCACTCCTCCCCAGGGGCGCAATCTTCTGATCGGCTGCCGCGCCGCTGCTCACGGCCATGAGGCCGCAACGCGTCGGCCGTGACCAATTAAGTGACCGTTAAGTGACCAATTAAGCGTGCGTGTTAGGCTTGTGGCTGGACTCTGGAGTACGAAATGTACGGGCTCTCTCCAGGGGCCAGGCTAGTTGGGGCAGTTGGGCGGTGGCGCCGCGGTTAGCGCAGCGTGCTGCCGGCGATCACAGATCTATTCCCGGCCACCGTGATGTCTGAACGGGTCCTGTGTGACACCCCCTTTCACCAAACCTGCACTGACCAGCGTGGTGAAGTATGGTTCAAACAACACCTCGACCCGCACGGGGAGGCCTTCATCGGCGGTGGATTCAAAGGGCTGAAGATTATATATCGACTGGAATTGAGGATAAACTTTGCCCTGCCGTGTTAACGTGGAGTTTACACAGGCGCAGTGACAGCAATGGAAATGAGGGGATGCTTGCAGCCTATTGATCGTTGCAGCATGGAGACACTTTGACCATTTCCGTAACATATGCAGGCACAGAGACACACAGAGACAAAGGTCCCCCGTATAGCCTGTCACAGGCTTTTGGGGCAAGTGCCGTTAGCGAGCGCCTGTGAAGAACGGCACGACGCACCAGGAGGTGTGGTTAGTGTGCAACGCTCCACATTCAGCGACCCGAGTTCAATTCCAGTTCACAGTGAAGACTCGTGACTATTATCTGAATCAGTCCTGTGCCTCTCCTAGGTCGACTCGGCCTCAGAGGAGTACCTGGTGCGGTGTGTATAAACATCGCCACTAGGGACACAAAGGCGGCCGGGCGTGGTGCTGACCACCCATATCACCTTCATAGGTCCTACTCGCTAACAGCACTTGCCCCAACTGTCTGTTAAGATATACGGGGGATCTTTGTCTTTACTGTGCGTGTGTGTGGCGTGTACGTGAATAATTGATGTTTGTTGTGTGTACATATGTTTGTGTATAATATGAGAAGCGTTGCAGTCCCAGTTGCCACGGCGCAATCTATAACTAGACGGCATTGCATGTGTTAATATTATTACACCGATGCTCGTTCGCCTTACTGAGTCTCAGGACTCTTGTTCAGGAGGGTCCTGCCAACTTGTTTGTAGTCGTGGGGGCAGGTGGCGACGTTGCCACTGCTGAGTCAACCCAATGGAGTTATTTGCAGGTACTGTCTGTGTGTTTCTGCGTTGTGGGTGTTTGACCAGCACCAGTCACTTTTGTGTTTTTTTTTTACTTGCTGCGGGAGGGAACTGCAGAACCCGGAGGAAATCGACGCAGAGCAGGGGGAGACACACAAAAAACACGCAAACTTCACACACAAACTTCACACAAACTTCACACGCAAACTTCACACACAAACTTCACATACAGAGAGGCGCCCGAGTCAGGAGTAGAACCCAGGCCCTTCTTGCTGCGAGGCACGAGTCTAACCGACTGCACTACCCATGCCGCCCAATCAGAGGTGGCAATTGTTCTCCACAGACTGGATCAACTGAACCGAGAAGATGAGCGCCTTGTCGCACTCTACCAACACACCCGTTCTGGGGAGAACATGCCCGCTGCGTGTGGTGCCGATCACGTCTCACAGAGAGCGATCTTGTGTATAGTGGTAGCCCACCAGCAAGCCTGACTCTGCCCATGAAACGCTGAATGTCAAACCAGCTTGTGTTGAACCAACGCTGTTCAAATCGCGCATTCCATGAAGGCAGTGTCGCCGATGGTGTAATACATACTCAGATATACTTGTTTCTGTGTGTGGATGGGGCGAACACGTGGAGGGACG